>NC_045959.1:17137273-17349086 GCF_010909765.2 Amblyraja radiata | reverse complement strand
CGACCCGAGTTCGATCCTGATAGAAACATAGAAAATAGGTGCAGGAGTAGGCCATTCGGCCCCTCGAGCCTGCACGGCCATTCAATATGATCATGGCTGATCATCCAACTCAGTATTCTGTACCTGCCTTCTCTCCATACCCCCTGATCCCTTTAGCCACAAGGGTCACACCTAACTCCCTCTTAAATATAGCCAATGAACTGGCCTCAACTACCTTCTGTGGCAGGGAGTTCCAGAGATTCACCACTCTCTGTGTGAAAAATGTTTTTCTCATCTCGGTCCTAAAGGATTTCCCCTTTATCCTTCAACTGTGACCCCTTGTCCTGGACTTCCCCAACATCGGGAGCAATCTTCCTGCATCTAGCCTGTCTAACCCCTTAAGAATTTTGTAAGTTTCTATAAGATCCCCCCTCAATCTTCTAAATTCTGTTCTCAGGTGCTATCTATATGGAGTTTGCATGTTCTCCCTGTGACCGCATGGGGTTTCTCTAGGTGCTCAGGTTTCCTCCTACATTCCAAAGACGTGTGGGTGTGAGGGCTTATTGTCCCTCGCGTGTAGGATAGGTCTAGTGTACAGGGTGATTGGAGGTCGGCGCGGACTTAGTGGGCCGGAGGGCCTGTTTCTACACTGTATCTCTAAAGTAAAGTCCTACTTGGATATATTCAGTCATAACACAGGTTCAACACCTGTATGAAGAATATTCTCATCATCTTAAATCCTAAATGGCTTACCTTGTATACTGAAGCTCTCATTATAGATTCCACTCCCCCAGTCAGGGGAATTATCCTCATCTTATCTCTTAAGCCTGGTCAGGATTTTGATCCCTTCTCATTCTTGTCAACTCTGTCAACACAATCTCTTCTCATATGACAGTCCTGCATCCCAGGAATTGGGCTGGAGAACCTTTGCTGCACTCCCTTTGTCGTATGCATATCCTTTCTTCAGGAAGGTGACCAAAATTACACACCATAGTCCAGGTGTGGTCTCACAAAGACTCCACTTGCACATTACTATTACGCATGTGTCTACAATGCAAATGACTGATGCATTAGTGAACACTATTTGTGTTGTGCAGGTTGAATTGGTTTCAATACGATTTCAATCATAAACTAAAGAACCACTTATGAGTCAAACTGGAAATTGTGAAGCAGAAAAAAGTTATCTTGAAAAAAATGTCCAGGTAGCTTCCAAGTCAAGTCAAGTCAAGTCTATTCGTCACATACACATACGAGATGTGCAGTGAAATGAAAAGTGGCAAAGGGCCCTACAGTAATCAAAGACTTTTCTCAGAAGAACACATCTTCTACTTTCACTGCAGCTGGCCACTGAACTGGCAAATGATTGCTTCTATTGACACTCTTGCAATAACATTCTACCAAACAATTTATTTTTATCTTGCTGTAACAAAAGCAAACATATAGCAATTTAAAAATCCATTATTTTTGAAAATCCTGTAGTGAAAAATAACGTTGTTATTGAGTCAGAATCTCTCTAGCCCCCAACTCCCTTTTCCTTATTGACACAAATGTTTTTATTACACTATTTGCTGTCAATGTTTCCTAGGAATGCAACTATTGCATTAGAGCAAAACTACCTTTAATTGCTGGAGTAAATACAAGGTGTTGCATTTTGGGACGTCTAACCAGGGCAGGTCTACAGAGTGAATGGCAGGGTTATGGGGAGTGTTGTAGAGCAGAGGGACCTGGGAGTGCAGGTACATAGTTCCATGAAAGTGGCATCACAGGTAGATAGGGTGATTAAGAAAGCTATCGGCACATTGGCCTTCATCAGTCAGAATATCGAGTATAGAAGTTGGGAGGTTATGTTACGGTTGTATAGGACATTGGTTAATGCACATTTGTAGTATTATGTTCCGTTTTAAGAACTCGAGAGCCTTGGATATAGGGAGAGGTTGAGCAGGCTAGGACTTCTTTTGTTGGAGTGCAGGAGGATGAGGGGTGATCATTAGAGGAATAGAAAGCGTGAATGCACAGAGTCCTTTACCCAGAGTAAGGCAATGAAGAACCAGAGGACATCGTTTTAAAATGAGAGGGGAAAGATTTAATAGGAACCTGAGGGGAACTTGTTTACACAAAGGGTCGTGGGTATATGGAAAGAGCTGCAAGTGGAAGTAGTTGAGGCAGGTACGATCACCTATTGTTCATCATTAATTGCTCATGGACAATGTTAATTGCCAGGCCAATTCAGCAGCATTCAAGGGTCAAAAGCCATAAACTTATTTTCTCACCTTTTACGGCAATTAAAGCGGCATTAAGAGTCACCCAAGAATTTAAAAGCACAATAGAAATTGTGATCTTCCACTGCAACATCTGAAGAAGGGTCTTGACTCGAAACGTCACCTATTCCTTCGCTCTATAGATGCTGCCTCACCCGCTGAGTTTCTCCAGCATTGCTGTCTACCCAGGATAGTATTGTTCAGTTTTCCTGTGTAATGTCATGCTGAATCGATGTTGGTGTGCAGCATTTTTCATGTCCTTTGCAAGTTCTTGCAGCAGCCACATTTGGTTTCACGACTAGTACCTTGGGAGCTGGTTTAATTAAGAGACATACAACAACACACGCTTCCAGCTATAGTTGGATGCTTCTACTATGGGAGGAGGGAGGAGGGCTAAGGGAGGTCTAGCCATGTTGGCAAAGATTATTACCAATAAAAACATGTTCTTTGTGCAGGTCAACAGTCAGGTGCTCCTGCAGGAGTTTGCTGGGGGGACTTTTGTAAGGAGTAATGCTATATGAATCCAGTCTATGAATAATTATTTGGGGAGCCTGCAAAGATACTGAATCACTGTGCTCACTCTGTCTGCTCCTGTAGGCCTCAGCAAGAGGAGAAGAAGTCCTCATAACTTGTAGATTAATAATGTGCGGTCTCCCTAATGCAATAGGCAACTATGAAATGTGATGGAGATCAGTAGCAGCAGCAGCAGCAGCCTGGGACATCACTGATGTTGGGAATTTGTGGTTCATCCTCACCTTGACATCTATGGGCAAAGCAGTCCTGGCTACTTTGTGAAGCATTATTTGAGTTTATAGATATCAGTGAGGAGCGTCTTGGAGCATCAACTCCTTACCATTGGAGGGATCCACAGGAAGCGTTGCCTCAAAACGGCAACTAATATTATCAAAAACTAACATCACTATTATTGACACCATTTGGGGAAGTCTTGTACAATATTTCTAGCATTAAATGTAAACCCTGCAGGTTAATCAGTGGTCACTGGCATCAAGACCTGGAATTGCTTGCATCCTTGTGCCACATCAGCTTTAACCTATTTCCAATTGCACAGCTCCTCTGCTTCAATGTTGTGAGAAAGAATGTCAGCCATTCACATTGCCATGGGTCTAGAGTTACATGCAACCCATTAGAGATGTGCAGTTTGGTCAACATAATGGATTGTCAAACAAGCTTGTAGTTTGATGGTCACCATTAATAATAATATATTTAAGGCAATCTGAAGAAAGATTACTGGTCATGGAGTACCTCGTTTCTCTTTCAACACTAAATGGACATCAAGTGATGGTTTAAGCCAGTGCTTCTTAAACTATTTCAGTGTCATTCACCCTTGAGTCTTTATCACAAAATGTCATTCACCCTCGACTAAATTTTCTTATGTTTTTTGGTAATTTTCGTCTTATTTTCCCTTGTGTATAATTTTATATATAATTTATTTTGTCACATGAGCAAAAAACATAAATTAACTAATTTCTTAAGTATTTATTTTATTCAACTTTTTGAACATCCTAAAAATATGTAAAGAAAACTAGGAGTGAAAAATAAAAAAAGTTTAATTACCACTGGAGTTAGAAAATCATTCTACTAGAATGATAAAAAACCATTCCAACGTCTAAACACTGGGCTTCAGCCCCATCCTACCCTTTCGGGCTTTGATTACTGCAGTTTTTGTCTTCAAAAACTAGTTCAAATGCCTTTTTTAAGCATAGAAAAAATATATAAATATCTGAATAAATTAATTTATTCACCCTTCATTCACCCCTCTAGTTTAATTCTCCCCAAAATGATTTCATTTGCCCTCTGCGGGAACCATTCACCAATTTAAGAAGCACTGGTTTAAGCTACATTAATAGTTTGGCATAATATTTGTCTGGGTACCAAAACATTTTTGTGTATTATGTGAAGAAATGCTATCCAAAACCCACTCACTAAGTGTCTACATGTGACACACATACACACTGACACAGCCTGGCATTTCCAGTGATGCCAAACCTTCTGGATGTTCAAAGTGGGCCGTTCATACTGTAAAGGGTCAAAGGTGAACATTTGCGGCCTGCCTCTGGTTGGTAAAGGCAAGCAGCCTTTCCCAGTCTATACGTGATTTTTATCTTGCAGAGGATGGGTATTCTAGTAAACAATTTTGGTTCCACCCACTCACCTCACCATGTGTAATGTCTAGGCTCCCAACACGTCTCTGTCAATAACAGACCTCCAGCCTATCTGCACTCCCTCCACCAACCACTCACATCTCCCATCCAGCAGAGTGCCCCATCCTCCGAAGTTGCTTCTTCCCTTGATCCATTGAGAAGCCACTTGCATCCCACTCCACATTCCCGCACACCACCACCCAGGCATCACAGCTCAGGCATCATACTGGCACAGCTGATAGAATTGCTGCCACACAGCTCCAGTGACCCAGGTTCAATTCTGACCTTTGATGCTGTTTGTGAGAAGTTTGCACGTTCTCCTCGTGACCACACAGGGTTCATCTGGGTGCTCTTGTGCACCTGAAATGTGCAGTTTGGTAGATTAATTGTCCACTGTTATTCCCCCTGGTGTATATATGTGTGTGGTAGATTCAGGGTGGATTTGATGGGGATGTGGCAGAATAATAGTACAGGATTAGTGTAAAGGCAGCTTGATGGTTGGAATGGACTCAATGAGTACACAGGCCCAATCCCCCCCACCCCCCCTCCCACCTCCACCATCCTCAAAACCCTGTGGATCTCTCTCTACCTCCTCCCGACCAACCCTCTGTCATTTGCAGTCTACCTGGTTTGCTCTGCGAACTCTAACGTCATCTTTCTGTGGAATTTTCACCAGTAAAGTCAGGATTATTGCACACAGCTCCTTGGGCCTTGTGGCAATGATAGAACATTGCTGGCACTAAAGATGGAATGGCGACTAACACCAGATACCACATATCCTATATCTTTTTAGTCCTTTCAGATTTTCCGATCCTTTAGCGCATTGTCCCTGAGGTTTCATTTACAACATCAGTAGGAAGATGGTTTCCCTTCAACTGGTTCCCAGTTGAAGGGAAACGAGTTGAGGTTGATTGATTGAGTGTACTTTTTCATTCACTTCTTCATTAGATTAGGAATTCACTGCCCACCAAATGAAACACACAGCATCTAGTCATCTTATATGAATGTCCTTGGTTGTTTGAAGACGTCCTGCATCTTACCTGCTTGTCCAGGTGGGCCTGGAAAGCCGAAATGCTCTTCACCCTTCATACCTTTGGCTCCCTTCATCCCATGCTCACCTAAACAAAAGAGTATTGTTAAACTGCTGTATATGAAAAAGAACTCATCAACTTCCGTGCCCCTGTGCAACTTTAAGCTATGTTTTTCTGGAACAGCAATGAATCGGAGAGCTTTGGGACGAAAGCAAAACGTTTTCCATTTTCCTGTCAGCCACGTGAACAACTCCGCATCTAATATCTAATAATCAAAACAAAGAAAGGTAACTCTTTGCACCCAGTTTTATAGTGCATCTAGTTTTGAATCTCTCCACTTTTGCTAATTAGTCTCTCTTATCAGTCTGGTGTGCATTTGATGCCTTAAATTACCCTACTCTGTAGATATCAGATTCAGATTCAGATTCAACTTTAATTGTCAATGTCAGTGTACAGTACAGAGACAACGAAATGTAGTTAGCATCTCCCTGGAAGAGCGACATAGAATATGACAATAAATACATCTATTTACATGGATACAGTCATAGTGTTTTCCTGGTGGGAGGAGTGACCAGGGGGGGGGGGGGTGATTGGCAATCACCAAGGTACATTGTTGAGTAGTGTAACAGCCACAGGGAAGAAACTGTTCCTGGACCTGCTGGTCCGGCAACGGAGAGACCTGTAGCGCCTCCCAGATGGTAGGAGGGTAAACAGTCCATGGTTGGGGTGAGAGCAGTCCTTGGCGATGCTGAGCGCCCTTCGCAGACAACGCTTGCTTTGGACAGACTCAATGGAGGGGAGCGAGGAACCGGTGATGCGTTGGACAATTTTCACCACCCTCTGCAGTGCATTCCGGTCGGAGACAGAGCAGTTGCCATACCATACTGTGATACAGTTGGTAAGGATGCTTTCGATGGTGCAGCGGTAGAAGTTCACCAGAATCTGAGGAGACAGATGGACCTTCTTCAGTCTCCTCAGGAAGAAGAGACGCTGGTGAGCCTTCTTGATCAGAGTTGAGGTATTGTGGGTCCAAGAGAGGTCATCAGAGATGTTGACCCCCAGGAACCTGAAGCTGGAAACACATTCCACCTCCGTCCCGTTGATGTGGATGGGGGTGTGCGTGCCGCCCCTAGACTTCCTGAAGTCTACAATGAGCTCCTTGGTCTTCTTGGAGTTAAGGGCCAGGTTGTTGTCAGCGCACCATGCTGCTAGGAGCTGGACCTCCTCCCTATAGGCCGACTCATCGTTGTTGCTGATGAGGCCAATCACCGTTGTATCATCTGCATACTTGATGATGGTGTTAGTACCATGTACAGGTGTGCAGGTGTGTAGATATGGTTACCATATCCAGAGATTTTTGTACGCTTTCTGACATGGCCAAGTCGACATGGACATTTGTAAAAAAGGGACCTGTTTGTTATTTGGGGATGTACTGCAGTTTTTCTGTATCAATGTTTTTATTAACCAAAGTCATTTAGACATAAGGGAGAAAGATACAGTATCTCACTGAATCGTCAAACTGGCTTGAGGGGATATACAGCTGAGAACTATTCCACTGTTCCCAACTTCACGATGTGTTTTCTGAGTACACATTACTGTACCTTTCATTCCTGGTAGTCCGGGCTTACCAGGGAGCCCCCTGTATCCTCGCTTGGCTGTTTGGCCTGGGTACCCATGTAATCCCCTCTGTCCTGGCTGCCCTGCGGCTCCAGGTTGTCCAGGATCTCCTTTAATTCCTTCACACTGGCAACTTGGTCTCATGCTGTGAAGTAACGATGGCAACTGAGCTGTGTAATGGGGAGAATGTAAAACAGTCACTGTTATATTTCACAGGTCTCTATTATCTTCCAAAGGCGAAATCAGTATTAATATTTCACCGTGCATTAAAAACCTCAAGCACAGCGGTGATAGGGGCAGTGTCTGATGGAGACATCCCTCAAATAAGTGAAGGGATATATCACCCCAGGGAGCCACATGTGACATGGGGTCCTGGTATAAGGATAGTTTGTGACCACTGCCGAATGTGACATGAATGCATTTATAGACGCTGAGAATGTCAGAAGAATTTCTGTTTAGTATATATTTTTCACGCTGAATTAAGTATATTTTTAGAAAAAGATTCTGTGCACCTAGTGCCCTTGAGCATTTGTTAGTTTGGCGGTGCTGTCAAGGTAGCCTAGGTGAGTAACAGCAGTGCAATTTGTAGATAGAAGTGCCAATCAAGTGGGTTGTATTGGTGCTGGGTGGTTTCAAGCTTCTTGTATTGCTGGAGCTGCATTCATCCCAAGAAGTGGAGAGAGTTGTATTTGTTTCAACCTAAAGGACACCTAATTCATGATGAAAAGGAGCACAAGACTCATGGACAACCCCTACATACGAACCAGTGTTTGCGAGACCGGCATGAAGAATCAATATGGATTTGCCGGCTTCCGGGGTCTTCTGCGAGGTGAGAATGTGAGAATTTCCACGGCCCTTATGTCCTCACAGCCACCTACGTCACCTCACCTATGTCACCACACCTCCCCTGAGTTGCCAACAATCAGGGGCTGGGTCGGGCCGAGCAGAGCTAGGAGCGCTGACTATTCTCACTGCTCATTGTCAGCGAGGCTCCCTGGTTGCTCTCCCTGTGCCTGCTCGCTCTTCACCCTCAGCTGTTTCTGTGATTCTCTCCCACACACCGTTCTCAGGAACGGGACCCTGTCATAACTTGAGGATTACCATGCAAACAATGCCACAAGCTTTTGAGAAAGCATTCTAGTGATATTGTGTTAGTCTGAATAAGGGTCCCGAACTGAAATGTCACCAATCCTTTTTTCCAGAGATGCTGCCTGACCTACTGAGTTACTCCAGCATTTTACGTCTATCTTTGGTATGAGCCAGCATCTTTATTTCCTTTTTATTACATATTGTGTTGGTGTTGGCTCCAGTCAACAAGTGAAACTGCAGGTACTTACTGCGTAGCATGTTGTTGCATAATTTCATCACATGCTCTTCTGTGACAGGATTTGCCTAATTAGAACAAATGGAAGTTATTTTTGTTGTAACTTAACAGACACAAGAAATCAGGTGGGAACAGTTTTTCAATAATACCTACTGGTTTCCCGGGGAGTCCAGGGGCACCAGGCAGTCCAGACAGGCCCTCCTGCCCAAACGGTCCACGTGGTCCCATAGGGCCTATTGGCCCAGGTTCACCATTCCTGCCTTCAGTCCCCCTCTCACCAGATGGCCCTGTATTCCCTTTCTAAGCAACAAGAAGGAAAAAATATTAATTACAGGTGCAGTGTGAGAAGACTTGAGCAAAGCAGCAGGAGTCTGGTTCCCCCAAACTGCTCCATCACACGGTAAAATTACATTTCATTTTCAATCACGACTCCTACTAATTTATTCAGATGCCCCATAGAACTTAGCCCATAGCACGACTCTGAGTTTTGTGCGGACTTGGGCAGAACAGTTGCCATTCCAAGCTATAATGTGCAAAACTGAAAGTCGTGTTGGCAGCACAGTTCATCATGAAAGCCAGCGACAAGTCCACTCCCCCCCCCCCCCCCACTGACTCCCTATACTATTCACGCTATCTCAGGAAAGCAGCCAACATACTCACACCCCATTCATTCCCTCTCTAGCATTAGGCAGAAGATGCAAAACCTTGAAAGCATGTACCACCAGATTTAAGAATACCTTCTTTCCCCCTGTAATCAGACATCTGACCTGGCACCTCATTTACGATCGATCTATCTACTTTGTTGCCAGCTTTTGTATATTTTTAGTTTATTTGCACATTCTCTGCATCAGTAACACTCTAGTCTGAACTTTGTTTACGTTCTCTTTCGCACGGACTAATTCAAAATATTGATAATCCTCTGAGTTAAGGAATGCTTCCTCATCTTCATTTCAAATGGTCAACTCCTTGTTGTGAAAACATGCCTCCTGGTTTCAGTAGAAATATTATCACCACTGTGGAGCTCTCCAACAGATAAGTATGTGTGCCAGTTCCAATCAAAGGTAATGTTAATTCGATCTCTGCAAATTCTGCCTTATGGTATTTACAGTGTTCCCTCTCATTTCAGATATCTGCAATAATGTTTACCTCAGTCCCAGCACTGTAATTTAATTCTCCTCTGTCTTCATTCACCTCCCTCTATTTACACCTCCTCCAGACAGAGCAGTTGAGATCAACAACCCTTCCCCACGTCTCTCGCTCAGACAGCTCCATCACCATTTGTGTTATCCAGTCTCTCTTGGCCTCCATCCTCTTTGGTCTCTACACCTCTCTCACTTCTCTGCAACTTGATTTCTATTTTCTCAGTCTGAGTGAAAGGTCATTGCCCTGAAACATTCCCTCTCCTCAGTTGCCGCTCGGCCTGCTGGCAATTCCCAGCATTCACTGCTTTTATTTGCTTTACATTATTTCCCAGAAACTTACCACTCCCTTTTCACCTTTGGCAGCAGTTGGTCCCTGCAGAAATGTAAACACAGAAAGTTACTAATGAAACACTAACTGAGTGCTGTGATTTATAAATGATGAAGTAATACATTAAAGTAATTACCTGTGGCCCTGGAGAACCAGGGGGTCCTTCTCTACCTCTTTCAGCCTAGGTGAACAAAATAAATACGTCACTCAAAAACATATCTGCTCCGAGAACTCCACTCTCTGCCATATTGTAAGCTAGTTATCACAGAATTTATTGTAGACTTATTACACCGTATGCGCAAAATGAAAGTTGCAACACCCTTCATCATGTTCTGACAGCAATCACCCATCTGCCAATGAACTCCCCTCACCTGTATTCACCTATCACTTGTGTAGGAAGGAACTGCATATTCTGCTTTAAATCGAAGATAGACACAAGATGCTGGAGTAACTCAGCGAGACAGGTAGAATCTCTGGAGAGAAGGAATGGGTGACGTTTCAGGTCGAGACCCGTCTTCAGACTTCAGTCTCCAGAGATGCTGCCTGTCCCGCTGAGGAACTCTAGGGGTGTGTCTATCTTCCACTATCTTCATTTGCCAGGCTTTGTTGCACCACTTCCTCTCTATTCCTAATTTCCCTCCATACTCCCACCAATCTGAAGAAGTGTCCAGACCCAAAACATCACAATAGGCAATAGACAATAGGTACAGGAGTAGGCCATTTGGCTCTTCGAGCCAGCACCACCATTCAATGTGGTCATGGCTGATCATCCCCAATCAGTACCCCGTTCCTGCCTGTTCCCCATATCCCCTGGCTCCGCTATTTTTAAGAGCCCTATCTAGCTCTCTCTTGAAAGCATCCAGAGAACCAGCCTCCACCACCCTCTGAGGCAGAGAATTCCATAGTCACCTATCCATTCCCTCCACAGATGCCTGGCCCACTGAGTTCCTCCAGCACTTTGAGTTTTGCTCAAGATTCTAGTATCTGCAGTTTCTCGGGGCTTTGTTAAATAGTCCCTCTGGACTCAATCTATTGCAGGGGAGTTTAGAATGTTTTTGTCAAGACCCCAGGGCTCTTCTGCTCCATCACATCTGTGACCCAAGGGGCAAACATTTTTCACCTGCAACCTCATACTATTGCAATGAGTAAGTAAGGAACAGGAGCTGAAGACAATGATCTAGGAGCAGGAGAAGGCAGGAAAGGTCAGGATATTGATGGGATGAATGAAGGCCATGGGTTGGTGGAGGTGAGGAGATGAATCCAGGAAAAGGAGGGGACTGGGGTTGTGGAGTGAAGCATGAGTAGAGGATGATAATTATCAAGATGACTGAGAATGGGTTAAGATAGTCTGAGAATCATTTTGCACAAAACAATTCATTGACCCAATTCATCCATGCGGTCCAAAATGCCCATCCCCACTAGTCCCATGTGCCAGCATTTGCACCCATATCCCTCTAAATGTTTCCTTTCCATGTACTTGTCCATGTATTCTTCAGGCAGCTCATTCCATATTCCCATGTCTTCTGTGTGAAAAAATTTCAATCCGATTCCCAGAACCAAGGGGATTTGAAAGCAAGATCCGAGTGCCGTGAGGTTATTGGTGAGGAGATGGTTGACGAAAGAACCCCTGGTGAAGAAGCAGATGTCTAGGATTCCTGGCAATAGTACAAAGCAGGATCAGACCATTTAACTAACAACAAAGCAAGCCTCTGCCACCTTGTTAAGAGAGGCTCCAGTGTTCAGGGCCTTGGCCATTTAGGAACTGATACATTTGGCAGACCCCAATATTGTCATCAAACCCTCCCACATACTACCATTTCCCTATGCACAAGAGACACTTTACACCTGCTAATTAAACTACCAACCTGCATGTTTTTGGAATATGGGGGGAAACTGAAGGACTCAGAGGAAATAGATTCAGTCGCAAGGAGAACATGCAAACTCATCATAAACACAAAAAGCTGGAGTAACTCAGCGGGCCAGGCAGCATCTCTGGAAAGTAGGAATGGGTGATGTTTTGGGTTGAGACCCTTCTTCAGACTGGTTAGGGATAAGGGAAATTAGAGATATCGTCGATGATGTGGAAAGATAAAGAACAAGGAATAAAAGATATACAAAAATGAAACGATGATAAAGGAAACAGGCCATTGTTAATTGTAGGTTGAAAATGAGAAGCTAGTGCAACTTGGGTAGGGGAGGGATAGAGAGAGAGGGAATGCCGGGGCTACCTGAAGTGAAATAAATCAATATTCACACCACTGGGCAGCATAGTGCTGGCGATCAGGATCAAATCTGGGCCACTGGACCTGTGAGGCAGCAGATCTACAAGCTGGGTCAATTGTGATGCACTTTTAAGTGGTCGATCTGCCACCATAACTTTCTAAAGGGATAAGTAGCAAGTGGAGTGGAAGCAGAAGGGATGTAGAATAACCTGCAGGGTCAAAGGAAATCACATGGGTGTGGGACATGCTGCATTGCCCTTTCACCCAGCGATTAGGGCTTAACAGACTGACTGGCCTCAAGTGGGGTATTATTATGTAATTCTGCAAGTGAGAACTGTCCAGTATGTAAGAAACTGATGCCATGGATGTTTAGTTAAAGCAAAAACTGAGAAGGATGCATTTATTACCTGGCTGCCTTTCTTCCCAGGACTTCCTGCTTCACCCTGTAAAATATTAATACAAAACACTGCAAAAATTATTGCATCAACTGGTTGACAATGTTAAATGCAAATCATTCAGTTGCCAAATTTAAATTCTTTTGTCATAATCTGTTGTTCAATATGTGGGCACATTGCTTTAGCTTAATGCCCCTCACAAGCACATCCCTCCATTTAAATATCTATATGGGACACTGTCTAAGACAATGGCATCTATCACCTAAAATCCCAACCATCTGGGTCTTGCATCATCTCACTGCAGGAAGTACAGCATTCTGAAGTTCCACAATGTCAGGTTCAGCAACAGCTACAACTACAAGGTTCTTGAACCAACCCACATGACCCTATTCCACCTCGACAATATAATACTACAGTTCACCCCTTGCACTACCGCGCACTTGTTCTTGTTCTAAATGTGTTTTGCACTAATGTCTTATTTTTCTGCAGTCTTTTTAGAAATGTTATGCGTAATTTATGTATAATTTATTTTTGGTGTGTGTTTGTCTGAGTCTATGCGCCTGTGATGCTGCTGCTAGCAAGATATTAATCGTACCTGAACCTCAGGGTACTTATGTATATGACAATAAACTTGACTTTATTTAGTAATTTTAAACACAATGCAAATTCTCTCAACAGAATCCTTGCTCATTGCACATTATTGAGGTTCCGTAACCTTTGTAAAGAAGGGTTTAATAAACCAAAATTAAGATGGTTTTCATTTGGTAGCATTTCTGGATGTTGTTCAATTTAAAAATGCTTTATTTGTTTGGTGGAATGAAACTGGTACCAGGTTGAGAATTCTGTCGTTCATCCATACCTTGTCTCCCTTTGTTCCAGGAATCCCAATTGACCCAGATTGGCCTGGTATTCCAGGCTCTCCTCTTAACCCCTGTAAGTGATAACAAATTGTGAATTAACTTTATTTTAGTTTTTCTGGCATTCGTTATATGAGGGAAACAAATCAGACAGAAATTGTATTCATCTTGATAACGGAACTTTGGGCAAGTCTTAATGATCCAAACATTTTCAGAAGAACAAAATTCTAGTGGGTTTAACACCGCTGTGAATGAGTTAAATCTTGTAAGGCATCCATTAGGATTGTATGGTTTGTGAAAGCCACTCTCCCTTCCCTAAGACAAGTTAAAAATAATACTGAGAAGTGAACATGTTGGGAGTGAACAGAAGTGAACAGAAGTTGGCCAACGGATGAGGTTGAGTCTCAGCTTGCTGCCTCTTTAGCAGCCTGTTTATTATCTCCATTAGAATCAACAGATTAATATAGCAGATTAATATAGCTGTGTACAACATTAGTTTCACAGCATGTGGTAGCTGGGGTTTGAACCTTCTCTGTACTTGCCATAGAGGGAGTACAGAGAAGGCTCACCAGACTGATTCCTGGGATGGCAGGACTTTCATATGAAGAAAGACTGGATAGACTCGGCTTGTACTCGCTAGAATTTAGAAGATTGAGGGGGGATCTTATAGAAACTTACAACATTCTTAAGGGGTTGGACAGGCTAGATGCAGGAAGATTGTTCCCGATGTTGGGGAAGTCCAGAACAAGGGGTCACAGTTTAAGGATAAGGGGGAAATCTTTTAGGACCGAGATGAGGAAAACATTTTTCACACAGAGAGTGGTGAATCTCTGGAATTCTTTGCCACAGAAGGTAGTTGAGGCCAGTTAATTGGCTATATTTAAGAGGTCGTTAGATGTGGCCCTTGTGGCTAAAGGGATCAGGGGGTATGGAGAGAAGGCAGGTACAGGATACTGAGTTGGATGATCAGCCATGATCATATTGAATGGCGGTGCAGGCTCGAAGGGCCGAATGGCCTACTCCTGCACCTATTGTCTATGTTTGAAAGAGGACCCTCAAGCCTGGTCCGCCATTGAATAAAATCAATGCTGATTCATTTTCTAACGTTGTATTGCTCCTTCATTACTTATCCCTCAATATCACTGGTTAACAATCCCAGATTTACAATTAGCAATTGATCTTGCTTTCATTTCCCAAAGTCTCAGAGGTTATGGTGCATGAGAACACAGAAACAGGCCCTTCAACTTCCCCGTATCCATCTTGACCATTAAGGGCCTGCCTATACGAATTCCATTTATCAACACAACCTGTAGTTTGGTAAGCTAGGTGATTTTAGTGCTTATATAAATACCTCACTGTAAGTGTGCTTGCTTCCACCACATACCCAGGCAGTGCATTCAAGACTTAAACCGCTCTTCGGTGACAAATTCTTTCTTTGATTTGCTCCAAACCTTTTACACTAAACCAATGCCCTCCAGTTTTAGACATTACTACTACTCTGTCCAATCTATGCCTCTAATTTTGTATACACACTTCAATTACCTCTTCTGAAACACTTAATTCCAGGTAATATCTTGGTGCATCTCCTCTGCACCCTTTCCAGTGGAATTGCATCTTTTCTACAGTGTGGCCATAAGAAATTGATAAAATAAATAGCAATTGTCTAATCAATATTCCATAAAGTTATGGAAGAGAGTTTTAAACTATCACTCATGTGTACAAAGTTGTCTGAAATGTGTTCCTAATGGTTTGGCTCTGATGGGTCCTTGCTTGGAACAACTTGGTTATTGTGTTTGCTACAATCCAACAGTTCAATTCTTCTTCATTATCTGTGAAGTACAGTGCAATATCTGGAGACCATGAATGAAGCATAATAGCATACTTTATTTTCTTGCCATTGAGTATTTTGCCACAAGGGTGGTTGAGGTAAGGAAAGAGTGCATCTTGGAAGGGGAAATTAGATACACTTTTGACAGTGGGTCTCAGGGAGACTATAATAATGGATGGGATTTATATAGCGCCTTTCTAATACTCAAGGCGCTTTACATCGCATTATTCATTCACTCCTCAGTCACACTCGGTGGCGGTAAGCTACTTCTGTAGCCACAGCTGCCCTGGGGCAGACTGACGGAAGCGTGGCTGCCATTCTGCGCCTACGGCCCCTCCGACCACCACCAATCACTCACACACATTCACACACAGGCAAAGGTGGGTGAAGTGACTTGCCCAAGGACACAACGACAGTATGCACTCCAAGCGGGATTCGAACCGGCTACCTTCCGGTCGCCAGCCGAACACTTAGCCCATTGTGCCATCATGTCGTCCTATAGTTCAAGATATGGCATAAACCTCTCAATATAATTTATTGGTACCATTTGGAAGGACTGTTCAAATTGAGAACTGAACATTTCATCATAAATCAGATGATCCGAACATGAAAGGATAAGCCCATATTTGTGTGTAGGATGCATGAAATCTATTTAATTCGTCATGTATCTCTATTGGTGGCGCATTGGTGCAGCGATACAGTCGCTGCCTGTATGGAGTTTGTACTTTCTATCTGTGATTGTGTGGGTTTTCTCCCAGTGCTCCGGTTTCCTCCCACATCCCAAAGACGTGCAGGTTTGTAGGTTAATTGGCTTCTGTAAATTGTCCCTAGTGTGTCGGATGGAACTAATGCCATTGACTCGGTGGGCCGAAGGGCCTGTTTCCACGCTATTTTTCCAAACTAAACTCAACTCCTGAGAGTGCCATGTAGCATGACTGTTTCCCTGAGAAAACAGCAGCCATTTACAGTAGTCAATGACAGTGGGCACAAGATGTAACAAGTGATTTCATGTCCATATTTCCTTATGACATACATGGAGGCTAACACAGTCCATCAAGTCTACATCAACTCTCAGAGCATTCCCATCAATCTCTCCCCTTTTCCCCACATATATTTCCTTCTAACCTATTCTCTCTCACTTGCCCAATGAATTCCTCTCCCACCTACTAATTATTCTACCTCCCTCCGATGCTAAGTGGCAAAAGCCAATTAACCTATTACCGTGTCTTTGGGATGTGAGAGGAAACCGGACCTCTCAGTGGAAATTCATGCGGTCATATGGCAAACGTACTGTAACTCTAGATAAACTAGGTATGTTACAAAACGTACCTTCAGCGGCGCTGCAGTTCTGCCACTGGCCGACTTTGGCGCCTTTGAGGGGGGGGGGGGGGGGGGGGGGGGTTAAAATGCGTTTTTTCTCCTACCTGTCCTGGATATATTTTCTCGGAGTGCAAGCTTTTGCTGAAGAATCGTTCCGACGGCCGTTCTATGATTTTTTTTTTTTTTAAATCCCCCGACAAGTTCAGCGCTAGAGTAATTTAAAAATCAGTTTCTAAAGCCGTCAACGCTGACAACGGGGCCGGATTTCACGTACGGGACAGGTAAACGAAAGTCGTTTATTTTATGTATAAAAGTGCTTCTTAAAATGCCTTTAATCCACATTTTACATTGCGAAACGGTGATTTAAGACCCATATGAACCGGCAGTATTTTTCCTGCCGATATGGGGGTTCAAATTCACCGCAACTGCAACCATATAACCATATAACAATTACAGCACGGAAACAGGCCATCTCGGCCCTACAAGTCCGTGCCGAACAACTTTTTTCCCTTAGTCCCTTAGTCCCACCTGCCTGCACTCATACCATAACCCTCCATTCCGTTTAAATCAGGGAAGGTAGTGCATCCGTGGATAACAAGGGAAATCAGGGATAGTATCAGGGATAGTATCAAAGCGAAGGATGATGCGTACAAATTAGCCAGAAAAAGCAGCATACCGGAGGACTGGGAGAAATTCAGAGACCAGCAGAGGAGGACAAAGGGCTTAATTAGGAAAGGAAAAATAGAATATGAAAGAAAACTGGCAGGGAACATAAAAACTGACTGCAAAAGTTTTTATAGATATGTGAAAAGAAAGAGATTAGTTAAAACAAATGTAGGTCCCTTGCAGTCAGAAACGGGTGAGTTGATCATGGGGAACAAGGATATGGCGGACCAATTGAATAACTACTTTGGTTCCGTCTTCACTAAGGAAGACATAAATAATCTGCCGGAAATAGCAGGGGACCGCGGGTCAAAGGAGTTGGAGGAATTGAGTGAAATCCAGGTTAGCCGGGAAGTGGTGTTGGGTAAATTAAATGGATTAAAGGCCGATAAATCCCCAGGGCCAGATAGGCTGCATCCCAGAGTACTTAAGGAAGTAGCTCCAGAAATAGTGGATGCATTAGTAATAATCTTTCAAAACTCTTTAGATTCTGGAGTAGTTCCTGAGGATTGGCGGGTAGCAAACGTAACCCCACTTTTTAAGAAGGGAGGGAGAGAGAAAACGGGGAATTACAGACCAGTTAGTC
Organism: Amblyraja radiata; assembly: GCF_010909765.2. Classification (NCBI taxonomy): domain Eukaryota; kingdom Metazoa; phylum Chordata; class Chondrichthyes; order Rajiformes; family Rajidae; genus Amblyraja; species Amblyraja radiata. Next base: position 17,331,374 of record NC_045959.1, on the reverse strand, counting down.
TAACATCGGTAGTGGGGAAACTGCTAGAGTCAGTTATTAAAGATGGGATAGCAGCACATTTGGAAAGTGGTGAAATCATTGGACAAAGTCAGCATGGATTTACAAAAGGTAAATCATGTCTGACGAATCTTATAGAATTTTTCGAGGATGTAACTAGTAGCGTGGATAGGGGAGAACCAGTGGATGTGGTGTATCTGGACTTCCAGAAGGCTTTCGACAAGGTCCCACATAAGAGATTAGTTTACAAACTTAAAGCACACGGCATTGGGGGTTCAGTATTGATGTGGATAGAGAACTGGCTGGCAAACAGGAAGCAAAGAGTAGGAGTAAACGGGTCCTTTTCACAATGGCAGGCAGTGACTAGTGGGGTACCGCAAGGCTCAGTGCTGGGACCCCAGCTATTTACAATATATATTAATGATCTGGATGAGGGAATTGAAGGCAATATCTCCAAGTTTGCGGATGACACTAAGCTGGGGGGCAGTGTTAGCTGTGAGGAGGATGCTAGGAGACTGCAAGGTGACTTGGATAGGCTGGGTGAGTGGGCAAATGTTTGGCAGATGCAGTATAATGTGGATAAATGTGAGGTTATCCATTTTGGTGGCAAAAACATGAAAGCAGACTATTATCTAAATGGTGGCCGACTAGGAAAAGGGGAGATGCAGCGAGACCTGGGTGTCATGGTACACCAGTCATTGAAAGTGGGCATGCAGGTGCAGCAGGCAGTGAAGAAAGCGAATGGTATGTTAGCTTTCATAGCAAAAGGATTTGAGTATAGGAGCAGGGAGGTTCTACTGCAGTTGTACAGGGTCTTGGTGAGACCACACCTGGAGTATTGCGTACAGTTTTGGTCTCCAAATCTGAGGAAGGACATTATTGCCATAGAGGGAGTGCAGAGAAGGTTCACCAGACTGATTCCTGGGATGTCAGGACTGTCTTATGAAGAAAGACTGGATAGACTTGGTTTATACTCTCTAGAATTTAGGAGATTGAGAGGGGATCTTATAGAAACTTACAAAATTCTTAAGGGGTTGGACAGGCTAGATGCAGGAAGATTGCTCCCGATGTTGGGGAAGTCCAGGACAAGGGGTCACAGCTTAAGGATAAGGGGGAAATCCTTTAAAACCGAGATGAGAAGAACTTTTTTCACACAGAGAGTGGTGAATCTCTGGAACTCCCTGCCACAGAGGGTAGTCGAGGCCAGTTCATTGGCTATATTTAAGAGGGAGTTAGATGTGGCCCTTGTGGCTAAGGGGATCAGAGGGTATGGAGAGAAGGCAGGTACGGGATACTGAGTTGGATGATCAGCCATGATCATATTGAATGGCGGTGCAGGCTCGAAGGGCCGAATGGCCTACTCCTGCACCTAATTTCTATGTTTCTATGTTTCTATTCCCTTCTCATCCATATGCCTATCCAATTTATTTTTAAATGATACCAACGAACCTGCCTCCACCACTTCCACTGGAAGCTCATTCCACACCGCTACCACTCTCTGAGTAAAGAAGTTCCCCCTCATGTTACCCCTAAACTTCTGTCCCTTAATTCTGAAGTCATGTCCTCTTGTTTGAATCTTCCCTTTTCTCAAAGGGAAAAGCTGATCCACACCAACTCTGTCTATCCCTCTCATCATTTTAAAGACCTCTATCATGTCCCCCCTTAACCTTCTGCGCTCCAGAGAATAAAGACCTAACTTATTCAACCTTTCTCTGTAACTTAGTTGTTGAAACCCAGGCAACATTCTAGTAAATCTCCTCTGTACTCTCTCTATTTTGTTGACATCCTTCCTATAATTGGGCGACCAAAATTGTACACCATACTCCAGATTTGGTCTCACCAATGCCTTGTACAATTTTAACATTACATCCCAGCTTCTATACTCAATGCTCTGATTTATAAAGGCTAGCATACCAAAAGCTTTCTTTACCACCCTATCTATATGAGATTCCACCTTCAAGGAACTATGCACGGTTATTCCCAGATCCCTCTGTTCAACTGTATTCTTCAATTCCCTACCATTTACCATGTACGTCCTATTTTGATTTGTCCTGCCAAGGTGTAGCACCTCACATTTATCAGCATTAAACTCCATCTGCCATCTTTCAGTCCCATTCTTCCAAATGGCCCTAAATCACTCTGTAGACTTTGGAAATCCTCTTCATTATCCACAACACCCCCTATCTTGGTATCATCTGCATACTTACTAATCCAATTTACCACACCTTCATCCAGATCATTGATGTACATGACAAACAACAAAGGACCCAACACCGATCCCTGAGGCACCCCACTAGTCACCTGCCTCCAACCCGACAAACAACCATCCACCATTACCCTCTGGCTTCTCCCATTCAGCCACTGTTGAATCCATCTTGCTACTCCTGCATTTATACCCAACAGTTGAACCTTCTTAACCAACCTTCCATGAGGAACCTTGTCAAAGGCCTTACTAAAGTCCATATGGACAACATCCACTGCTTTACCCTCGTCAATTTCCCTAGTAACCTCTTCAAAAAATTCAAGATTAGTCAAACATGACCTTCCAGGCACAAATCCATGCTGACTGTTCCTAATCAGACCCTGTTTATCCAGATGCTTATATATATTATCTCTAAGTATCTTTTCCATTAATTTGCCCACCACTGAAGTCAAACTAACAGGCCTATAATTGCTAGGTTTACTCTTAGAACCCTTTTTAAACAATGGAACAACATGCGCAGTACGCCAATCCTCGGTGACTATTCCCGTTTCTAATGACATTTGAAATATTTCTGTCATAGCCCCGGCTATTTCTACACTAACTTCCCTCAATGTCCTAGGGAATATCCTGTCAGGACCTGGAGACTTATCCACTTTTATATTTTTCAAAAGTGTCAGTACTTCTTTTACTTTGAAACTCATAGTATCCATAGCTACTCTACTAGTTTCCCTTACCTCACATAATTCCTTGGTGAATACCGAAGAAAAGAAATTGTTCAATATCTCCCCCATCTCTTTCGGCTCTGCAGATAGCTGTCCACTCCGTCTCTCCAATGGACCAATTTTATCCCTCGTTATCCTTTTGCTATTAATATAGCTGTAGAAACCCTTTGGATTTACTGCAACGTTTTGAGCATTCCTCAAAAACCCACTCGCAAGATGATTTAAATGCCCATTAATTTACGAGAATTAAACACTAAATTCCTTCCATTTGGCCTATAAATCCATGACAATGAGATTTAAAAATCATGTTATATTGTGAATTCTTGTGTGAATGTTATTTGGACACTTAGGCTATTTAAAAATGTTGATCTTTTCTTAAGAAATGGATAGATGTTTAGATCTAGTAATTGAATTTTGTAATTAGCTACAATTGGGTAACTAACTAATTATATGCTTTAATTTCAGGTCATCCAGGTAAAAATGTTTCATATTTGTTTCAGAATGCTTCAATCTATAATAACTGAAACATTCTTTCAGTTCTCTTAATTTTTAAGAAGGTTATGGGCTTTTGACTGTCCTTGATCACAGCCTTTTTGTTAAGTGAATGGAAAAGCAATAGGGAACAAGATGCTAATTTCCTAGTATGAAAATGGCCATAACTTTTTTAATACTGAAGATTTGAAAGTGAATTAGGTGTCAAATTAAACTTCTTTTTATGCTTTATCTGACGGGATAGATTGCAGACTTGATTTTTTTAAATCTCAAAATTTTGGAACATCGCTAGATAAACAGCACCTAAGGTTAGGAGTAGCTGGAGCTACAAGGCAGAGGCCCTACTAGCTGTACACCTGAGTTTCTCAATCTGAGGACATTCCTTTTTTTTAAATTTATTTTAAAAAAAAAAATTTTTATTAGAAGTACGGTAAATTACAATAATACACAACACATATATCTTAATACATTTTTTGTACCGCTTCATTTTTTTAAGCTTTAAGAAAAAGATAGAAGTAAGGAAAGTAAAGAAAGTGCGCAAGAGTCGTGAAGTGCAAGAGAGTGTTGGGAAAAGAAAGTCCCTTAGAAAAGAAGTTAGAGAAGGAAGTAAAGTAAGAAAGTAGACCCTAGAAAAGAAAGAAAAAGAAAGTAGGGACAATCGCTCTATTATAACATTAAACTCCGCAGAAAGGGGACTACCAACCATCAATCTGAGGACATTCCAACCGTTAATTCAGAAACTTAGATCAAGACACAAAAACTAATATCATAATAAACACCAAAACAATATGCTAGTGTGTTGAGTTAAAACTGTCTCAAGTTTATCATTAAGCACATTAATTAGACAGTCAATGAGATTTTGATGTTACTCACTGGTGAAGCTGCACGTCCTGGGAGTCCTGGCAGCCCCCACTCTCCGACATCACCCTAAATAAAAATAGTGATGCATAGTAAAGATAGGGAGGTCAGGGGGGGGGGGGGTGGGGGTGTTACAGAGATAGGAAAATATGTAGCACTGGGAGAGGGTGACAGAGATGGAGGGGAGGGTTTATGAACCTGAGGGGGGGTTAAAGAGATAAAAAGGAATGTCAGAGCGGAGGGGGTTTCAGGGCAAGATGGATCTCAGAGACAGAAAGTGCAGAGCTGGAGGGGGTTACTGGGATAGAGAGGGGTGTTGGGTCCAGAAGGGGTTACAGAGAAAGAGAGGGGTGTAATGGACACATATACCATTTGATTCCCCATATTGTCGCAGGTGGGACTTAGAGCATGTTTCAGGTGCAATCTAATTATGACAGAATAGAGAGTGAAGGCCCTGTCCCTTTTTCTCAAGTTACTCACAAATTCTCCTGAGTTTTCCCCTTGATTCGAACTCGGAGAATTACGGTAATAGCCATTCGTAGGTACTCGGGGCTATTTTTTTAACTCGTGGACATTTTTCAACGTTGAAAAAACGTCCCGACTTACCTGATGCCCCGAGTTCCTACGGCTGGCATTACGAGCCGCTACGAAACATCTATGGACTCCTACGGCCTCCTATGGACTTGCAACGGACATTACCCGACATTCCCCGAGTTCGAATCAAGGGGAAAACTCAGGAGAGTTCGTGAGTAACTCGGGAAAGTGGGTCAGGGCCTTTAGGGATTGAATCACTGGGACTTCTTTGTGGGATCAAAGGTAAAGGGACCAGCAGGGAAGGGAAGCACAAGAGGAAAAGAAGTGGAGAGGATGAACGAGAGTATGAGGAATTGGATTTTGCATTGTTTCTCACAGTTCAGGGATAATCTGCCTGTTGAGATATTAATTTGCCACATCCAACATATTAAACAACATTGAATATTTTAATGTCCAAATTGTTGCTGATTTCTTGAATTGCTCCTGTTCCCTTGGTGCTATTCACTGAAAGCACGGCTGAACCTAACATTCATACATAAACAAGAAATTGAATGAACTAACACCAATAAATCAAGATCTGCTCTGCGATATTTCCTGACCATACACTCAGAACTGACTGATATTTTTTTTAAATTACTGTTTCTTTGAAGGGTTGTTTCTTTGTGACTTTGCAAGAGACTTAGTTAATTTTGCTTTAGCAGGAAATGCCACACTTTAAAATGATATCAACTAACAAAATATATAATTGTCATAACAAAATGTATTGTCAACAGTTAGTTTTATCAGTGGAAAGAAAACCTTCTTTGTGAAGTTGGTCTTTGAGTGTTCTTTTCAGTATTATCAAGCAAAGATATGAATATGTCAGCCCTAAGGATATCAAGGCAATAGACAAAGGACAAGGAAAATATTAAATGGAGATTACAATCATGTAGGAAAGAATGCACATTATCCAGTGCAGGAATGAGTTCCAACACTCTCCAAGAAGAGGCCTATTATGATTTTCTCATTTGATTTTCTGGTAATTATCATGTTGATCACAATGGACAGAGTGAGGCTACTTTAAAACTGGAGGAACAGCACCGCATATTATACTTGGCTAGCTTGTAACCCATTGCTTGCAACCCATTGCTTACAACCCATTATCAGCAATATTGAATTTTCCATCTTCGTCCCACCCTCTCTTCCAGCTTTCTCTTCCCACTCCAATGAACTCTGAAGAACAAACCCAAAACAAATCATTGCCAGTCCGTTCCCTCCACAGATGCTGAGTGAACCTCTGAGTTCCTCCAGCCCTTTGTGTTTTGCTCCAGATCCCACCATTTGCAGTCTCCATTTTGTTAGTCCACACTACTTTCTCTTGTCAAAGCCCCAACCTGTTTATTTTTTACAGGAAGATTTAATTTCAATATTTTTCTGTGTTTTGGAAAAATAATTATATTAAAAGTACCTGCTAAAGACGTAGCTTACATAACATTAGGTGTGTACCCTATAACAATTGTAACATATAGCCAGTTGCTTCCAGTACATTTCCAGTGCAAACTTGGCTGGACCAGTTTTCCTGTGTGGATGTAAGGCACAGCAAGGATAGTCCCTGCTTGTAGGATTCACTTCTGTTGAAATAAGCTTTCTGCTTGTTAGTTTGAACTCTCCAAAACCTTGGAGAGAACTACTGAGATTAGATAGAGCTCTAGGGGCTAGTGGAATCAAGGGATATGGGGAGAAGGCAGGCACGGGTTATTGATTGGGGACGATCAGCCATGATCACAATGAATGGCGGTGCTGGCTCGAAGGGCAGAATGGCCTCCTCCTGCACCTATCTTCTATGTTTCTATGTTTCTATTGGACATTTCAGGAAAAAAAACAATTAGATTGGGCGTCTGAAAAGAGATGAACATAGCTAACAAATAATTTCAAAATTATGCGAGATCTTGATCGTCACCAAGTTTTTACACATCGGTTAAAGTAAACACCAAGACTCGTCAATATAGGATGGTCACCAAGAAATCAAATGGGGAACACTAAGAGACTTCTTCACCCTGCCTGTTGAGAATGTGGATCCCACACTCCCACATTTGGAGTGGATCAATGCATTATGATTGTAGCTCCGATTACAAAAATTGCCTTACTATTGAAATTATTGTATAATGCATATTCTTTTCTGACACTCTACATTAAAACTGGCTTACTATGCTGATCTCAACCCACCTTCTTGTTGCCTTCAATCCCATTCAGAAGGGCTTGGAGATTTAGTGTTTAGTTCTGCGTTTCTCCTCTCTGACCTGTGGATTTGCCCTTACCCCGAGGCAATTTCTCCCTATCAAATCCCACTCCTCTCCCAACGCTGCCAATGACAATTCCCACTGCCAAGAACCACATTATTTTCAGCCATAGCATTTCAGATCAAAGAGACACAAAGAACTGTCCACTACCTTGAGCCCCGGATGTCCATCATGCCCAGGTAGTCCTTGATATCCTTGCTTGCCCTGCAAAGTTAAATACAAATCATCAATAGACCTGAGGTATTTATTTAGTGCAGATGGGCCATTTTCAAAAGAAAAGTTTGTTCCCCTCATCCCTCGGGGGGGGGGGACAAGGGAGGAAGGCACATTTCACAACCCTACCTCCAGTGGGCAGTTATGCTACTTTTCTCAATGCATGGACTGCTCTGCTCGTAAGTGACCAAACAAAAATCAATCCACATCTATCCAGCCGAAATTTGATTCCCAACCTGTCATAAACACACAGACCAATCTCCTGTGGCAATGAAAGCTCAAATGGATTTCTTACCCAATGCCATCAACTCTTCTTCTATCAGCTCCTCCCACCAAAATCCTTTAAGATAATATCAGTTCTGAGCTCCCCAAATATAATGTAAAAGGGGATTAGCTTTTAATTCAGAGCTGGAAATGGATTGGGATAGGCGTTGACAGAGTTGGGGAGCTTGGCACAGAATTGTCAGTAAGTCAGTGTGATGTGGATTAATAAGTGGCATGTCAGGTGGCCAAAACATCCACATCAAGGTACTCCCTCATAGGCACCAGCTCTTCAGTTTATCTAATACAATTTGCATGACTTTACTGTTGACTGGCAAAGAGCAAATGGTGAAAAACAAGCTGTTTAAATATTTTTCCTTGTAACCACTTTTCTTTCCAAGAAGATAAAGATCATTACAAGAAGCCCTTGAGCCTGATATAACTGAAGGCTGTGTTAGGTGGATTTTATTTGCCAGCAGAGGAAATAATGAAAAATGCCAAGCAGGAAATCTTTACCAATTGGCTTTAAGTCCACGGCAGGGAACCAAAAACTCTGATGTTTCACTTCTTCACTCAAGAAGCGCGGTCCCCACCACTTAGTGTAAGTTTATCAGGGACAATCAACAATAATGCTCAAATGCTGCTTGTTATCTGCTAATGTCTCAGGAGTCGATGAATGTTTACAGTCCTACAGCATGGAAACAGGCCATTCAGCCCACTGAGTTTGTGCTGACCATCAAACACTCATTTACACAAATCCCATTTTATTCTCTCCACATTTCCATCAACTTCATCATTCAACATTCCAGATTCTGCAACACACCTATACATTAGGGGAATTTACTGCAGCCAATTAGCCCACCATACCACTTGTTTTTATGACGTGGGAGGAAACTAGAACACCTGGTGGTCTCAGGGAGAAAGTGCAAATACCAGAGACAGATAGTACCAGAGATCAGGATTTAACCCAGGTTACTAGACTCATGCTGGCTTGGTGGCAATTATTACGGATTAAGCATCGTGACCATTTTTAGGACTTTCAGCCATATTTTGTTCAGCTTTTTTTTCTTTCCTTTAATGAATTCTACAACTTGGATCTGGCAGCTCTTCAACACTGTTTGACTCTTCACAGCCAACATAAAAAATTCAACAAGACATTAAGCCAGGAAATTCTGCAAGGTGCCCAAAACATCTGTTTTCACCGATTTTCTGCATCGTTTTATGTTCTTTGCATGGAAATTGGAACCTCATGAATCCAAGTTTAGAATTTGTGGCGCACAAAGAATCTTTTTCAATGGGGAATATATAACCTGGCACAATAATTTCTACATTTCTAAGGCCATTTAACGATCAGAATTAACAGCTGTACAGTTTCAAAAGAAACACAGCAACTAGCTCCAAAATATTCCTTCAGAGGTGAATTGAGAAAATGGCAGCTGCCAATATATCAATGTTAACAGTAGCTTGAATTCCAAGAAATATAACAGTGCAATGTTGTTTTTCCAGAATGAACTACAAAAACAACCATTCAGGCTCACTTTGTGTCAATCTAGAAATTCAACAGGGAAGGAGTTACATGAAACGCCATAATTTCCCATGCAACCTACTTCCTGCTGCTGTACTTCGCTCCATGTCGGGTATCTGCCTAACTCTACAATCCATCTCCCATTCAGTTCTGTTTCTGAATTAAAATCATGCTCTTGTTTGAATGAATGAATGAATAAGTTTATTGGCCAAGTATTTACATACAAGGAATTTGCCTTGATGCTCCGCCCGCAAGTGACAACATGACATACAGTGACAGTTAGGAATAGCACATAAAACATTAATAATATAACATTATTGATTAAATATATGAATTAAATAAAATACCGGAGCAAAAGGATGCAACAGATTTTTGGTTATTGAGTAGAGCTACTACTCGTGGAAAAAATATGTTTTTATGTCTAGCTGTGGCAGCTTTGACAGTCCGGAGTCGCCTTCCAGAAGGAAGTGATTCAAAGAGCTTGTGGGGTGAGAGGGGTGAGAGATGATCTTGCCCGCTCGCTTCCTGGCCCTTGCAGTGAACAGTTCATCAATGGAGGGAAGGTTGCAGCCAATAACCTTCACAGCTGATCGGATGATTCGCTGCAGCCTCCAGGTGTTGTGCTTGGTGGCTGAGCCAAACCAGACCATGATGGAGAAGGTGAGGACAGACTCTACGATGGCCGTATAGAATTGGACCATCATTGCCTGTGGCAGATTGTGCTTCCTCAGCTGCCGCTGGAAGTACATCCTCTGTTGTGCCTTTTTGACTGTGGAGTCGATGGTGGTCCTCCATTTAAGGTCCTTGGAGATGATGGTTCCCAGGAACTTAAAAGACTCCACAGATGTGACTGTGGTGTTGTTGATGGTGAGTGGGGTGAGGGGAGGGGGAGCTCTCCTAAAGTCTACAATCAATTTCATTGTCATAAGAGCATTGAGCTCCAGGTTGTTGCGATGGCACCAGGACGCCAGCTATGTCACTTCCTATCTGTAGGCAGATTCCTCCCCATCCCGGATTAGTCCAATCAGGGTTGTGTTGTCCGCAAACATGAGAAGCTTGACAGAGGAGTCAGTGGAGGTGCAGTCATTGGTGTAGAGAGAGTAAAAGAGAGGAGAGAGTATGCAGCCTTGCGGTGCTCCTAGGCTGAGCGTTTGCGTGTCCGAGATGTGCTTTTACAGCCTCTCATGCTGCTTCCTGTCTGTCAGGAAGATGGTGATCCACCGACAGATGGGTTCAGGTACAGTCAACTCGGAAAGTTTGGAGTTTAGTAGCTCTGGCACAATGGTGTTGAATGCAGAGCTAAAATCAACAAACAAAATCCTCGCATAGGTCCCCTGGTGGTCTAGGTGCTGGAGGATGAAGTGCAGGCCTAGGTTGACTGTGTCATCCACAGATCTATTGGTCCGATATGCAAACTGCAGAGGGTCCAGCAGGAGGTTTGTGATATTTTTCAGCTTGGCCAGCACAAGCCTTTCAAGGGTCTTCATGACTACAGTGGTCAGTGTGACAGGCCTGTGGTCATTAAGACCAGTAATCCTTGCCTTTTTGGGTACAAGAACAATAGTGGAGGCTTTGAAGCAAGCAGGGACAGTACAGGTTTGCAGGGACTGGTTGAAAATGTCTGTGTAGACCAGTGCCAGTTGTTCGGCACAGAGCTTGAGAGTGGAGGGGGAAACATTGTCCGGTCCTGGAGATTACCGGACTTCTCTGTTTTCTGAACAGCCTCTCCACCTCCTCTATTTTTATTGCTGATGATGGAGAAGTGATGTTGTGCAGCATGGAGGGGATGGGTAATTGGGTGTTAAGTGGTGATTGGAGTGGGGTGGGTGGGAAAGGGCCCAGTCTTTTCAGACTGGAGTCATGCTTTTGCCCTCTGCACAGCCAAAAGGTTTGGGTAGGACAAATGAAGGGTGAATTTCCAGCATACAGTGAGAAAGATTTGCGTTTTGATTGTATCTTTCACAGGCTCAGGATGACCCAAGCTTATTGATGACCAATTAATTCCCTTTCTACCTGCCCTCACTGTTGCAATGTAGGCAATGAGGTTGGCAATTTGTGCAAGGCAAGATCCCACAGAAATAGCAAATGCCATTGGCATTCAATTACTCCATAACCACCCAGTGACTGTGTCATTAACAAAGAATTGAACATTTCATTTGATGACATTAGCTGGGTCACTGAGATGAAGGGAAAAGAGGCTGGGATCAATTTCCTGATTATTATGTGATAGGATATTGGAGCTGTATTTCAATCACTTGAAACTGAAGCATGAGCTATTTAAAAATAGGTGATATTTTTACTAGGTAGACTTAAGCAAGGATCTAGCTGAGAGTCTTGCATTTAAACTGAAAGTTTCTAACGGACACCTAGAAAGACATAAAGGTCAACACTCTAATCAACAAGTGGATAACATTTGTTAGAAATAAAATGTATTCAACATCAGTACTTAAGAGAAGAGGAGACACTGAAGTCAATTCAAGCAATTCACTTTCTCAATGCCAATTAGACATGAGGGTTGAATGCTGGTGAGGAATGCTCACCTCCTGAGAAATTAATAAATAAGAAATCTAACATTTCTCATTCTTTCTCCAATCTGCGCCAGGACCATATTGATTGAATATCCAAACAGATGGCTTATTCTCCAAATCAGACTGCGTTGAATGGTGCAGCTCAGAAATACCACCATCCGCAAGGGAAATGAACCTCATCTGGCAAGTGCTGTGAGTAGAATACAGTAGGAATATGGACGGAATGAAACCTGGTTTGCGAGTTTGTGCTTTGAGAAGACAAATCAGAGGCTGGGAGTTTTTGAAATGGTATAAAAATAATTCTGTCACTCACTGGTATCCCAGGCTGTCCTTCAGCTCCCTTTTGGCCAATTAGTCCTTTCTGTCCCTAGAAAGAAATCAAAGCATTTGACAAGAGACATTTTTCTTTCCCCACTTCATCAAAAAGTTACACTGAGACTTTGTCAGTACTTTTAGATTTGTAAACTAGACATTGACAAGGATTCAACGTGACTGGTCCACTTTCCTTTGGAAATTTCATGCACATAGACTGGGAAATGCCCTATAATAAGTGGATTAATTTTTTCAGTATTTATTTTTTGTTTCGTAATCATTAATGCTCATCACAGATGTTAACAAAAATGACGTGCAACAACTTTGGGTGCCTGTTAAGTACAAATAAATTGAAATTACTGACAGCAACACTCAAAGGCACATTAACTTATTTAATGAGAACATGACCACTGTCTTGTGCATTTCACGGACTAACAAGTTAATGAAAATGTTAATTCTGCAGAACTCAATATATTTCTCTCTCAGAATTTTATTGTTGAAAGGAATAACAATCTTAAAAAAAAAAATTTTCATGAGTGTTTTGATTTTGTGACCACTTAAAATCAAAAACACCCTACATTGTTGAAATGTGGTTTCTGGCCGCTGAGATGATAGTCAACCTAGAAACATAGAAACATAGAAAATAGGTGCAGGAGTAGGCCATTCGGCCCTTCAAGCCTGCACCGCCATTCAATATGATCATGGCTGATCATCCAACTCAGTATCCTGTACCTGCCTTCTCTCCATACCCCCTGATCCCTTTAGCCACAAGGGCCACATCTAACTCCCTCTTAAATATAGCCAATGAACTGGCCTCAACTACCTTCTGTGTCAGAGAATTCCAGAGATTCACCACTCCCTGTGTGAAAAATGTTTTTCTCATCTCGGTCCTAAAAGATTTTCCCCTTATCCTTAAACTGTGACTCCTTGTTCTGGACTTCCCCAACATCGGGAACAATCTTCCTGCATCTAGCCTGTCCAACCCCATAAGAATTTTGTAAGTTTCTATAAGATCCCCCCTCAATCTTCTAAATTCTAGCGAGTACAAGCCGAGTCTATCCAGTCTTTCTTCATATAAAAGTCCTGACATCTGAGGAATCAGTCTGGTGAACCTTCTCTGCACTCCCTCTATGGCAAGAATGTCTTTCCTCAGATTAGGAGACCAAAACTGTACGCAATACTCCAAGTGTGATCTCACCAAGACCCTGTATAACTGCAGTAGAACCTCCCTGCTCCTATACTCAAACCCTTTTGCTATGAATGCTAACATACCATTTGCTTTCTTCACTGCCTGCTGCACCTGCATGCCTACTTTCAATGACTGGTGTACCATGACACCCAGGTCTCGTTCCATCTCCCCTTTTCCTAATCGGCCACCATTCAGATAATAGTCTACTTTCCTGTTTTTGCCACCAAAGTGGATAACCTCACATTTATCCACATTATACTGCATCTGCCATGCATTTGCCCACTCACCCAGCCTATCCAAGTCACCTTGCAGCCTCCTAGCATCCTCCTCACAGCTAACACTGCCCCCCAGCTTCGTGTCATCCGCAAACTTGGAGATGTTGCATTCAATTCCCTCGTCCAAATCATTAATATATATTGTAAATAGCTGGAGTCCCAGCACTGAGCCTTGCGGTACCCCACTAGTCACTGCCTGCCATTCTGAAAAGGACCCGTTTACTCCTGCTCTTTGCTTCCTGTCTGCCAGCCAGTTCTCTATCCACATCAATACTGAACCCCCAATACCGTGTGCTTTAAGTTTATATACTAATCTCTTATGTGGGACCTTGTCGAAAGCCTTCTGAAAGTCCGGATATAACACATCCACTGGTTCTCCCTTATCCACTCTACTAGTTACATCCTCTAAAAATTCTATAAGATTCGTCAGACATGATTTACCTTTCATAAATCCATGCTGACTTTGTCCAATGATTTCACCACTTTCCAAATGTGCTGCTATCCCATCTTTAATAACTGACTCTAGCAGTTTCCCCACTACCGATGTTAGACTAACTGGTCTGTAATTCCCCGTTTTCTCTCCCTCCCTTTTTAAAAAGTGGGGTCACATTAGCTACCCTCCAATCCTCAAGAACTACTCCAGAATCTTAAGAGTTTTGAAAAATTATCACTAATGCAACCACTATTTCTGGGGCTACTTCCTTAAATACTCTGGGATGCAGCCTATCTGGCCCTGGGGATTTATCGGCCTTTAATCCATTCAATTTACCTAACACCACTTCCCGGCTAACCTGGATTTCGCTCAGTTCCTCCATCTCATTTGACCCCCGGTCCCCTGCTATTTCCGGCAGATTATTTATATCTTCCTTAGTGAAGACAGAACCAAAGTTGTTATTCAATTGGTCTGCCATGTCCTTGTTCCCCATGATCAATTCACCTGTTTCTGACTGCAAGGGACCTACATTTGTTTTAACTAATCTTTTTCTCTTCACATATCCATAAAATCTTTTGCAGTCAGTTTTTATGTTCCCTCTGTTGCACAACTCTCTTAGAAATACATGTTAATCAAGAGGCCCTAATCTACAGAGAAGTTGAGCAGGCTAGGATTTTTATTCCTTGGAGCATAGGAGATTAATGGGTAATCCTACAGAGGTTTATAAGATCGTGAGGGGAATAGACAGGGTGAATAGATAAGAGCCTTTTACCCAGAGTAGGGAAATCAAGAAACAGAGGAATTAGATTTAAGGTGAGAGGGGAAAGATTTAATAGGAACTTGAGGGGCAACTTTCTCTTAATGGGTGGTGGGTATATGGAACAAGCCGCCTGAAGAGGTACTTGAGGCAGGTACTATAACAACATTTAAAATATATTAGGACAGGTACATGGATAGGACAGGTTTAGAGAAAAATGGGCCAAATGCGGGAAGGTGGGACTTCCGATGATGCGTCACCTTGGTCGGCATGGGCAAGCTGGGCTGAAGGGCCTTTTTCCATGCTGTATTATTCTATGATTTTATCATCACCCTCAGAATTGCCATCCCCAGTTATGTGTGGCAAATGTTCTCGTGTAGTTTGATTGGCTTCATACCCAGAACCACATCTTAGGTACCCCAAAACATCTTTGACACAAGATGGTTTGGAATGTGAAAATGCCTTTCAGAGGTGATTCATTATTTGATATTCGAGCTATTCTTGCAAATGTTGAGGATCGTATTGGCAGATAATTTATATTTATTAATGTTATGTGGGATTACTGCTAAAGTAACCCGGTTTAAGAGGAGTGGGCCATAATTGAGATACCACACAGAATGTGCATCTCATGTGCATTTGAACATATCAGCTGCAGGCTGATTTAAAGACTGGGCAATATGGTTGTACACCGAGCCATTGTGTGTTACTGAGACATTAATACATATTGACCCTGTAGAGCTTAATCTCCAATGCTGTTGTACACAAATTGCATTAAAGAGAGATGGATTGATAGAAGACATAAATAAAAATAAAAGGAAATGATTAGGCTCAAACTTAGATGACATCTCTGGTCTCCATTTTCTTCATGTCCATTGCATTTAGAAACTCAAGTATCTCTCCCTGCAAAGGCAGTGTCTTCATGGATGTATTAAGACAAAACAATTCATTTTTCACGTGCATCCAATGTATTGGAGATTAGTTTACAACATGGCATACTTAACACTACCTTGGCGCAGACTGAATATCCCAGATAGTCTGTGACAGAGCCAAGTCATAGAGAATAACGTTAAGTAACAGTGGTAAATGACCACTTCTATCCACAGGGCAGAACATGTTACGTGAGATCTTTAACTGTAAACTGAGCAAAAAGGAGCAATTGGTGGAATAAAGAACGAGAGACCTGCGTGTCACCCTAGTCTCCAACCCATTGATAGGATGAACAAACACATCAGCTTTTACATTAATTACTTGCCTTATCATTGAGCTTTTTTTCCCCCCAACAGCAATTCATGAGGTCCTGGAATATACAGGTACCACTGCACATTCACATGTGTTTTCCACTCGCTGAGAGGCAGCACTGTGTGTTGCTGAGCGTTTTTAAGACAACATTTTAAGGTTAACCCTAATGCAAACCATACTTCCTTTGAAAAGCAAATCTTTTCCTCACCTCCACCCCCATTCAGTGCATATTTGAGGCAACATTTGCTTTTGGACTTTTTCATCCAGGATGTTCTACTGCCAACCATTAAGCGGTCGCTTATCTTCAAAAGGCCAACTCTGCCTTTCTGACCTTGTGAACTGCATCAGTATATGCTTCGACTTCTGCACTCCAAACAATGTTCTATTTCTCAAAAGCAGAACTCGAATAAGTCTGACCAGTGTTTTAAGAGCTGTTGGCCGTTAAGAACAAATTCAGCTGCTGGCCCGCCCCACTTAGTGTTCTGTGCCAAAACCACCAGAATAAAATTCGAATGAATGACCTTGCACTATGGAACAGACAGTGTATTAGACTGCAGACTGATACAACACCCAAAGTGTGTTGGTCCTGGCACCAATGTGATTCATGATTTCATAATCATAACTATAAATGCTGCATGGACAATAAAATTCAGATCCAGATCAAATGTGAGCATAGACGGTAATTACCTTAAGGCCTTGTGGTCCTGGGGCCCCGGGAAGACCTCGAAAACCCTGAATAGGAGAACGAGTTTAGTCATGTGCATCCTTGTAATCATCCAAAATCTTCACAGAGATGCCTTGTGAAGCTCCTGACATGTGCAACAGCAAAGAATGACAGCTTCACATGAATCAGATAAACATTTTCATAACTGAACTCTAAAGTAAGAAAGTTATGTTCCCTCATTTGCTGATCTACACTATTCTACTCACTCACTTCTGCTTCCAATACATGATCAACATAAACAAATGAAAGGTACAGTGCAACTGCTGTGTAACAATCGAATGTTTGCAGACAATTTGGAGTTGGAAGGCAATTTTGATTTGGACCCAAATCGCTGATTTTTGGCATCCCGCAGATGCAGTCTTGTTCTTTACTGAAATCATTTTCTTCCTCTATGTCATCAGCTGTCCAAAAATAACACGACAAAACCTGAGGTTTGTCTTTCTGCCCTTGGATTCCATCCAAATTGATCAGTCCATGCTGTGTGCGAGTGAATAATTTTGCGCATTGATGTTGTCCAAGCAGGTTTGTGCTTATGCCTTTGTGCTATCAAGATCTTTACCTTCTGATGGTAGTTGAGTAGCTTGGTGATACCAGCACTCAGTTGCTCATGCTGGATAGAAGCTCCAGCATTTACACACCCATGAACAGGTGACGGTTTACCTGAACACAGCTCTGTCCTTGCCTTAGTCTCTCAGTCTTTAAATACAGGATGGCCAACAAAGTTGTCTACACCTTGTCATATATTGTGTTTGTACATTACTGAATCAAAATAACTTTATTTCATTGAAATATTTTCAATGAAAGATGGATAAAGAAAACAACTGAGAAAAGAAAATCAAAGTAAAACCAAATGTATTTTTATTTAAAAAAGTTATCAACAACATTCTGACTCCACACTTACAATAGACAATAGGTGCAGGAGTAGGCCATTCGGCCTTTCGAGCCAGCACCGCCATTCAATGTGATCATGGCTGATCATCCCCACTCAGTACCCCGTTCCTGCCTTCTCCCCATATCCCCTGACTCCGCTATTTTTAAGAACCCTATCTAGCTCTCTCTTTAAAGTATCCAGAGAACCTGCCTCCACCGGATTCTGAGGCAGAGAATTCCGCAGACTCACAATTCTCTGTGATAAATAGTGTTTCCTCGTCTCCGTTCTAAATGTTCTTTGTCAGTAACAGATAGGTTGTAACCATGGCATTTAAACATTTGCTCACCATGAAATGGACATGCCAAAACATTTAATTTGGTATCTGCCATGTAAATACCTGCATGTCACAGCATTCCATATATTTCAAAGTCACCTTTCGCAAGGAGAATCTACTGTAGAGAGCATTTCGAAAATCATGGCATATCATTCTACAAGCTCCACAGGTCTATGTTTCCTACACTTATCCAATTGCTGGATGGTACTGTATCTTACCCTCTTCGCTGCTTTTGCAAAATTCCTGGTTCCTTGTTAGAAATATTACACTCCATCGGAAAAATGTAGTTTTATATATTTTAGAAGAGCATAAGAGCACCTCTCATAGATCAGCTGCCCATAGTTCCCGCTACCCTTGATCAGTTCTGACTTCCAGTGCCGTCTGTGTGGAGTTTATATGTTACATAGAAACATAGAAAATAGGTGCAGGAGTAGGCCATTCGGCCCTTCGAGCCCGCACCGCCATTCAATATGATCATGGCTGATCATCCAACTCAGTATCCTGTACCTGCCTTCTCTCCATACCCCCTGATCCCTTTAGCCACAAGGGCCACATCTAACTCCCTCTTAAATATAGCCAATGAACTGGCCTCAACTACATTCTGTGGCAGAGAATTCCACAGATTCACCACCCTCTGTGTGAAAAAAGTTTTCCTCATCTCGGTCCTAAAAGATTTCCCCCTTATCCTTAAACTGTGACCCCTTGTTCTGGACTTCCCCAACATCGGGAACAATCTTCCTGCATCTAGCCTGTCCAACCCCTTAAGAATTTTGTAAGTTTCTATAAGATCCCCCCTCAATCTTCTAAATTCTAGCGAGTACAAACCGAGTCTATCCAGTCTTTCTTCATATGAAAGTCCTGACATCCCAGGAATCAGTCTGGTGAACCTTCTCTGTACTCCCTCTATGGCAAGAATGTCTTTCCTCAGATTAGGAGACCAAAACTGTACGCAATACTCCAGGTGTGGTCTCACCAAGACCCTGTACAACTGCAGTAGAACCTCCCTGCTCCTATACTCAAATCCTTTTGCTATGAATGCTAACATACCATTCGCCTTCTTCACTGCCTGCTGCACCTGCATGCCTACTTTTAATGACTGGTGTACCATGACACCCAGGTCTCGTTGCATCTCCCCCTTTCCTAATCGGCCACCATTCAGATAATAATCTACTTTCCTGTTTTTGCCACCAAAGTGGATAACCTCACATTTATCCACATTATACTGCATCTGCCATGCATTTGCCCACTCACCCAGCCTATCCAAGTCACCTTGCAGCCTCCTAGCATTCTCCTCACAGCTAACACTGCCCCCCAGCTTCGTGTCCTCTGCAAATTTCGAGATGTTGCATTCAATTCCCTCGTCCAAATCATTAATATATATCGTAAATAGCTGGGGTCCCAGAACTGAGCCTTGCGGTACCCCACTAGTCACTGCCTGCCATTGTGAAAAGGACCCGTTTACTCCTACTCTTTGCTTCCTGTCTGCCAGCCAGTTCTCTATCCACATCAATACTGAACCCCCAATACCGTGTGCTTTAAGTTTGTATACTAATCTCTTACGTGGGACCTTGTCGAAAGCCTTCTGGAAGTCCAGATATAACACATCCACTGGTTCTCCCTTATCCACTCTACTAGTTACATTCTCGAAAAATTCTATAAGATTCGTCAGACATGATTTACCTTTCGTAAATCTATGCTGACTTTGTCCAATGATTTCACCACTTTCCAAATGTGCTGCTATCCCATCTTTAATAACTGATTCTAGCAGTTTCCCCACTACCGATGTTAGACTAACTGGTCTGTAATTCCCCGTTTTCTCTCTCCCTCCCTTTTTAAACATGTGACCACATGTTTCCTCCCCCATCCAAAACACATGCAGACTAGTAGAATAATTGGCCACTGTAAATTGCACCTCGTGTGTGGATAAGTGGAAGAATCTGCCAGTGGAGTGGTGAAAAATAATGTGAATGCATGGTGAATAAAGTGGGATCAATGTGGGATTAGAGAAAGTGGGTGCTTGATGATCAGCACGGACTTCATGGGCCAATGGATCTGTTTGCATGCTGTATGATGCTATTGCATTGCTGCATTGCTCTACATACAATACAAATTCGCGAAAGGGAGCTATTGTTACGGAATCATGTCATTGCAGTAAAGCTGTAATTGTTTGTTTCATAAGCAGCATCAATGAAGTCTTGCTCCATGTCGGAGCACAATAAATAAGCAAATCTGGACAAATTACATTGAAAGCACTGCACAACAATCTAACTAAAATTTCAAAAGTATCAGAAAGAAACCTGGAAAACGGAGCACCGCACACTTTTCTGTCCTGACTAGTCATATATTTTGAAAATAAATTAGATCTTTATTCTCTGTAGATTAGAAAAAATGAAGGGCAATCTTGATGAAAAGAGGCATAACAGAACAGATGTAGCAACAAGGAACTGTAGACGCTAGTTTACCAAAACAAGACACCATGCTGGAGTAACTCAGCAGGTCAGGCAGCATTTCTGGAGAACATGGATAGGCAACGTTTTGGGTCAGGACCCTTGTTCGGACTGATTGTAGGATGGATAAGAAAGCTGGAGGAGCGGTAGAGATGGGATAGAGCCTGACAAGTAGCAGGAGAATACTGGTGGGGGATGGGGCAGGGGGGAGGGAGTGGTTGTGGGTTGTCTGCAATCTGCCAAAAAGGAAAAGACAAAAAAAGTATGAGATAAGGATAGGAAACCAGAGGAAGGAATATAGGTGGAAGGGGTTGGGGAGAAGGTGAAATGAAGAAAGGGTGTGCATCCAGGTGGGGCACAGGGAAAAGAGGAGGAGGAAATGTGTGTATGTGCGGTAAGAGGGGAGGGGGAGGGGGTTGTGGGTTAGATACCTAAATTTAGATCATTCAATGTTCATACATTTGGGCTGAAAGCTACCCATACGTGCAGTTTCTCCAGTTAATGTGTGGCCTCTGGCAATGGAGGAGGCTCAGGATGGGAATGAAAGGGGAGTCAAAATGGTAAGCAACCGGGATACCTAGCACGCCGTAGCAGACCATTTAACTCCCCTTCCGGATTTTAAGTCTGCTTCCCATTCCCAAACGGACCCTTCTGGTCTGGGCCGCCATCATTGCCGGAGTGAGGACACGTGGAAACTGGAGGAAGGGCACTCATATTTCCACTTGAATTCCCCAATTTTAGATAACTAACCTACGAGCTCTTTCCCCCCCCCTTCCCCCTCTTCCCTGTGCAGAACCTAGATGTGGACCATTTTCTCCCTTTCCCTTTACCTCTGTCCCATTTCACCTATATTCCTTCCACTACCTTCTTATTCATGCCTTTTCTGCCCTTATCTCACATTTTTTATCTTTTCATCTCCGACCTTTGTCCTGTCATCTGCCATTGAAATCCCCCTCACCCGTATTCACCTATCACTTGCTGGGCTTTGTCTTGCCCCATCTCTCTTACAGAAATCTCCCCTCTTCCCCCCCACCCCCACCCCCCACTACAATCAGCCCGAAGATGGATCCCAACCCGAAACGTCAACGATCCATATTCTCGAGCGATGCTGCCTGACCTGCTGAATTACTCCAGCATTTTGTGTCTTTTTTTCGGATAGATGTCAAGATGTTCCCACTATCTGGAGTATCTGGAATGAGGGGACATAGTTACAAGATTTGGGGAAGGTTATTTAAAATTGTGGTGTTGGAATTTCTCGCAAATGGAGGTAAATCTCTGAAATTCTCCACCTCAGAGGATTACGGAGGCTAGTTCTTTATCAGCATTGGAGGAAGTAGATATATTTTTAGAACTTGGAGAATTGCAGGCAATGGGGATCTGGAGGAGAAGATGAGGCTAGGAACAGATCAGTTATTATCAAATTGTATAGTAGGGCAAGCTAGAGGGGCTGAATGGTTACTCCTGCTCTTATCTTCTCATGTTCTTAAGCGATATCAATAAAAAGTGTCCCACTAAATATGCATTGAAGACAATAAAGATCTTTTCAGGCAGTGAATAAAGGACAATAATTTCACTTTCCCTCGAGCTCAATTAAATAAATTTGCATATCATTATTGTTATAGCTACTCCTCCATCACTTGCTATGCCAATGTGATGTAAACTTGCAGTGCGACCATGCGGGAAGAGTGTTTCCATGAATTCCTTTATGAATTTCTTTCTGCTCCTGTAATGTTGGAGCATTGCTATAGGTAATTTCAACATTCATTCGCAGCACAGTTGGCACAGCATTAGAGTTGCTGCCTTACAGCACCAGAAACCCGGGTTCAATCCTGACTATGGGTGCTGTATGTACGGAGTTTGCACATTCTCCCCGTGACTGAATGGGTTTTCTCTGGGTGCTCCGGTTTCCTCCCACATTCCAAAGACGTACAGGTTTGTATATTAATTGTCTTTGTTAAATTGTCCCTAGTGTATAGGATAGTGCTAGTGTAAGGGGATTATTGGTCGGCGTTACTTATTGAACTAAAAATCTTCCCATTATCTTCCCATCCATCCAATTTACTAAGTCATGAAGTAAGCAGATTTAGTCTAGATTTTGATCTTAATGTATAGTGGCAACTGAAAGACTATTTAAATGATATAAATATTATAAATTATTAAAAATCCTGTACCCTCTGTGCCATTTGTTTGCCTAACTTTTATCTTGATTAAATTTGTTATTATTGATGATGCAATCTTCTCTTGGGCCGCGCTAACCTTCATCATATATAGAATCGAGCTACTGTGGTTAATGTGGCTTAATGTGTTTATCAGTTATTTTGAGAATCTCCTCGTGAATGAATTTTCGATTATTTTCAGATGTCCCATTTAAGATCAAACATTTCGCAGCTGTGACAGACAGGCTATCTTTGAAGCCAAAATGAAATTCAGTCATAACAGTTGCGTATGCCAAACAATGTTCCTTGAGCGTCATTTTGAATCTCCGTGACAAGAGTTGTCATTGTTATCAATGGGTTGTTTCAAGTGCCGACACACCTCTGTGGTACCATTCTATGCCCGTCCACACCTGGATACCATTTGACATTCTACTCATTACCTGGTGAATATAATGACACTGGAGCCTCACAACTGTGAGATCCGTTTCCTCACACAAAGTTCAGATCCACCCTAACGAGTTTTATTGTGCAATGATGGGAGATGACGCAGCATCAATGGAAAGGGCTGCAAGGTTAAGGTGTCGGATTGATGAGCTTTTTTTCCAAAACTGGAATAGTGAGAAGTTAAACACATTTTAAGTTGCAGAGAAGGGGAAGGGGTGAAGCAAACAAAGGGTGGAGGCCAAGAAAGACTGAATGACACAAGTGGTGGTGGTACTAGCTGGTGAAGGCTTGTGCATCACGGCCAATATCTCTGGAGGAGGGGCAAGTAGAAGAAGAGTGATAAATATGGAAGAGGAGATACAAATACAAATAAAATATATCAATGATATATTGACGTGAGAAAACTTGAAGAAACAAAAATTGCAGATTTGGAAATATTAAATCAAACAGAGAATGCTAGAAATACTCGGCAGGTCAGGCAGCACCTATCGAGAGAAGCTGAGTTAATGATGCAGGTCGATGCTTTCCATGAGAAGAGAAATATTTTTGTTTATCAAGTAAGTTCTATCTCTGTTCCCTAAGTGCATTGACCTAGATAGGCACAGATAGGATTGTCAAGGCAGAACCTATAGAGAGAAGCAGGATTAATGATTGAAACGCTGGGCAGGTTTGAGGCACAAGTTGCTGAGTGGAAGGTGCTTTCTTGAGGGTAAGGGATACCAGCATTGGAATGCCTAGAGCTTGAGAAAACACAGTGACATTGAGTGGACATTCCAATTCGTGGGGGGGGGGGAAAGCAAGCTTGTACGTCGACATATCTCCGCTGGATTGCTGACCAAAGCAGCTTCAGAAAATCTGCCCAATGATACACTTTAGTAACTGTTATTCCAGGAAGTATATTGCTATGAAACTCCTCATTTTAGACACTAAACACTAGGTTTAAGGAAATTCGGATAAATCTCATGACAATCACAACAATTGCATCCACTTTGAGAAAATATTGTTTAGTATAGCGCGAGGAGGGTTCTATACAACAAAATCTGGTTCTAAACAGTGTACTCATTTCAACGTTAAAACAAATCTAACAAAGCTTCTCTACATAAAATACTAAATATTGTGCAAATGCACTGTGTTTTTAATGATGGTCTTAACATGCCATATTTACAAGGGTTGTATCTGGTAGAAATTTTCCTCAGTTCTATGCTTTGTGCATGATATGGTAATATATGGGTATTGAATTGCACTTATATTTTAGGAATTAGATTTTTCATTCAAGATTCCAGCATGTGTAATCTCTTGTGTCACCAAATAGGCATCATTCCACCTGCTACTCCCTTTACCGGAGGGACAGTCCAGGTTTGGTACAACTATAGAGACTGGCCAGGTTCAATGCCAAAGCATCAGAAGCACTGAGTTGGTGGATCAAGCAGTGAAAGCTACTCATGAGAAGGCACCAGTCAGCTCCTTCGAATTCTCCCATGAAATTCATGATGTTAAGTAACCTTTAGAACATTCCTAATGAACAATGTCAATTGAATTAACTTTTAAATCTCAATCTAAAATCTTAATCTAAAACTTGCATATAAGTTGTCTATCCATGGAGGGGTTGACCGCTGTTTGTTATTGTAGTCTGAGTGTCAATCCCAGCAGTGAATGACATGAATGGTTGCGGTGAAACTGTGTATACTGGAAGCGAGCAAAAATCAAACTGCTGGAGGAATTCAGCAAGTCAGACTGTGGAGGGAAACGGACAGTTTGTAGATGTGTCCCGAAACATATTCTATCCATTTTTCTCTACAAATGCTGCCTGACTTGCTGAATTTGTCCAGCAGTTTGTTTTTTGCTCGACATTCCCAAGAGTCTTAGTTGAATTTGAATTTTGTCCACGGGAACCCTGTGCACCATCCCTTAATGAACTAACCCTTTTGTTGTTCTGTTCTTTGGGTGTGATGCTTCAGGCCTTAGAACGGCAGAATGTTACGAGGGAGTCATCTCTCTGCCCCTGCCGACTGAATTAATGCAGAATAATTGTAACCTGCAGGCCTTCCAAATATGTCTTTCACAATGGTTAGAAAAAGGATTGCCATTCACAGCAAAAATTCAAGCAGTCAATAAAATATTGAAAATAATTTCATGGTAAGGTTTTCAGAATAACTGATGCTAACTGCTCGGAAAGCATGCTTTCCAGAGGAACCACCAATAAATTTACACCTGTGCCAGTGTAGTATGCAGTGATGCACATCTGTGCCAGTGTACCGTGCAGCGCTGCACATCTGTACTGGTGTACCATGCATTGCCTCACATCTGTACTGGTGTAGAGTTCAGTGTTGTACATCTGTACCCGTGTATCTTGCCATGCCACAAACTGTACCAGAGCAGTGCTGCACATCAGTGCCAGTGTACCATGCAGTGTGCACCCTTGTGCCAGTGTACCATACAGTGCTGTACACTTGTGCCAGTGTACCAAGCAGTGCTGCACATCTGTACTGGTGTACAGTTCAGTGTCACACATCTGTACCAGTGTACAGTGTAGAGTCAAACATCTGTAGTAGTACGCAATACGGTGCCTCACATCTGTACTAATGTACAGTGCAGTGCTGCATATGCCTACCTGTGTACAACGTAGTGCTGCACACCTGTATCGGTTTACCATGCAGTAATATAAAGGGAATATAAATGATGATATAAAGGGAACCTTCCTGAGCAGGTCCTGACCTGGTACTGGGACCCTAGTTCAGATCAATCCTGCTTTATGAATATTTGCCTGGTCTCATCTCGTCCCTTCCCCAGGTTCCAATTCTTGGGGCCTCTCTCCATCGCCACTCTCCATAGTGACCCACTTCCTTCTGTGCTCTTGGCGATGGCAGTATGTACGAAGGATCAGCTTTCCCCATGTACTAGGCTCGGTAAGTAGTGCTGAGGGCTTCGACTGAGTTTTCCATGAATAATATGACGTGGGTGTGCTCCAGGGCGGCATTTTGTGGGCCTCGGGAGGGGAGTGTTGGTTGATTTCCAGGCAACTGCGATAACTATCAGCACAAACCCGCCATCTGTGATTTAACATGGCAAGAGGCCCTCAAAACAAAAGGAACTGCAGTCCCGCATATTTTTTTTGATTGAGTTTCACAGAAAGGTTAATTCAATCGGTTTTGCCCATTAGAAATGTTCCAAAGGTTACTAAAATCATATGAATTTCATGGTTAAATGTTTAAGAGCTGACTGGTAACTTCTAATTAGTGACTTGCATTGTTTGAACATGTAACACAGTGCTTCTGACTATTTGGCACTGAACTTCAATATAAAACCTCTGACTTTTCTTTGAAATAATAGAGTTTATTGTACAAAATGTTATGGCATCTGTCCCTTTCTCTCCCACATTTAACATTTTCCTTCAAACAAATGGCATGTTGTGTTAGAGTAGGCCTTCATAAAATCAAAGTTCAACTGGATGAAAATGTTCAGTATTGAAAGCAAGCCACAAATGTAAAGCACTCAAGTGATTCTCTCTGGGAAAATATCGCACATAGAAGGCCAGGCTTTTGTCAATACTTTCAAGTGCTGTGGAGAACTGCTTGCAAATGCAAACAAAAGTGCTCAGAAACATGGTGGTTGCACAGCCGAACTTGCCGATGGGTTCATCTCACTGGGTCTGCTGGCCTGCACTGCACAAGGACCCAGTAACGGACATGAACTCACAGTGTTTAAATTCACAGATCATGCATCAGGCTTTACCTGCTGCAACATCTACATATTCATTGGTGTCAATTGCGATTTTATGGCTGATGAAGAAAGAATAAAATAGGTCTTTCAAAAAGAAATGAATGGGTTTTAAATCAATGTTCTAATTATTTCAAATTTTTTTGGTAACATTTTAAAAAATGAATTGATTTTAATAGTTGTTACATGCTTCTAAATATCTGTCATATTCAGAAGCACCTTCAAAAAGTGAAACACAGTTATTGTAGAGGTGCCTGCTGGCGCCCGCTAGTATCGAACCTGGCGTTCGGAAGCCGAGGGCACGTGACCCGGGAGGGACCGGGGTTTTTCACGCGGTTTCACTTTCGCGCGGCAGTTGTTCGACTGACCACCGTTGTGGCTAGTGGCGTGTGCATAGACCAAGGAGCGAGTTATTAATAAAGATCGTTCTAAGAACTTGGTCGTCATCTCTGCATCCGCTAAATTCTCACCTTAAGTCCTGGACCCTCTGTCAGACTGAAGAAGGGTCTTCCACCTGAAACATTGAAACTGTTTCTCTTTTCACAAATGCCGCCTGACATGCTGAATGTTTCCAGCATTTTCTATTTTTGTCTCAGAACTCCAGCATCTGCAGTTTTATTGACTTTCATTGAAGGTTGTTAATAGCTGACAGAGCTGGGGGTGTGGCTTTGTCCACAATCTCAGCAACTGTTTTTTAGGCAAGACCAGTCCCGGCTCACCCTCGTGAACCATTCTAGAACCTTTTGCAGGTTTAGACTTATGGATATAAACCAAGTATAGGGCCAGGGAGGATACAAGATAGCGATGCTTGTACTCACCAAAATCCCGGCGTTGGAACCATACCGACTGGACCCCAACCCACTGACCAACCCACTGACCATACCGACTGGACCCCAACCCACTGACAGGATTTGCCTCTCGTAATACCAATCTTTTTTCAGATGTGGAGAACCGATGAGCTAATCCCCTGCATCTGCCAGGTATCGGATGAAGTGAAGCTGACCTGAGCACTGAGTTGGTCACTGACAGCCTGTCCTCGGGTTCTACCTTGGGATAGGCAGACAATTCACAGAACCACATAACTCTAAGGCTTTTTACAAATGTCTTTGGTAGTTAAGAGACACTTTAAAACATCTTAGAATACCAACAATAATTACAAACATTAAAATACATTAACTTGAAGAGATGCAAGAGACTGCGGATGCTGGAATCTGGATCAAGAAACAATAAACTGGAAAACTCGGTGGGTCGAGCAGCATAAGTGGGTGGGAAGGAAATGTCGACCTTTCATCATTTGTTCCATAACAAATTGCTAGTACACGGGCTTACTGTGTTTAATCCATATTATATTATTTGTTTGATAGCTAGGGGATAGTAGAAACAATGCACCTAATATATGTTTCCGAATTTATCAATTCCAGCACAACTTTGAATGTGGATGAGATATGAAATATGCTAGTTTCATGAAATGTATATTAAGTTTGTGTAGAACCAGATTTTGTTCAAATAGAATGAAATGTATATTTAACTATAACATTCTTGGAGTCGATTATTTCTGTTGTGTTTCAAATCATAAATGACAGATTTAGAATGATTTATCATATGGTGTTAATAACAATAATTTTCAAGCAATATATCCTTTTGTAATTACTGGCACAACATAATTCAAGGAAAAAATGTGTAAAATCAAAAGCAGGAGGCACACTATTCAGGAAAAGAGATAACAGATGTTCTCCTTCTGTTGTCATTAAATTATGTCAGGAAAGTCTACAGCCATAACGTTCTGTATAGAGCATAGAACAGTACAGCACAAAAACAGGCCCTTTGGCCCACATTGCCCGTGCTGGACATGATGCTAAGTTAAACAGATCTTCCCTACCTCCATATGATACATATCCTTCCATTCCTTGCATACCCATGTGCCTTTCTAAAAGCCACTTAAATGGCCCTATTGTATCTGCTTAATGAAGAAAATGAAAAAAAGTAGCCTAGTTATTTATAGTTCGAGGCATAAATTAAAATTAATGCAAAATTGCTTGGACTAATGCCTTCATTCATTTTTGGAGATTACAAAAAACTATATTTTAGGAAAGCATCAGTATTAGGTGAAAATGCAAGCAAATTAAGAATGAAAGAGTGCAACACTTAGTTGTAACACTCCAGGTGCTGTTGAAATTTGCAAAATGGGCCTTAGCTGGAAACAGCGTAGGCTTGGCATAGGCTTTGCGATCGTTTCGCTGAACACCTCCGCTCGGTCCGCATCAACCAACCTGATCTCCCGGTGGCTCAGCACTTCATCTCCCCCTCCCATTCCGAGTCCGACCTCTCTGTCCTGTGCCTCCTCCATGGCCAGAGTGAGCACCACCGGAAATTGGAGGAGCAGCACCTCATATTTCCGGTGGTGCTCACTTGGGCAGTTTGCGCCCTAACGGCATAAACATTGACTTCTCCAATTTCCAGTAGCCCTTGCTGTTTCCTCCCCTTCTCAGCTTTACCTCAGCCCTCGGGCTCCTCCTCTTCCTTTCTCCTGTCTTCTCCCCGCCCCCCCCCCCCCACCCTATATCAGTCTGAAGAAGGGTTTTGGCCCGAAACATTGCCTATTTCCTTCGCTCCATAGATGCTGCTGCACCCGCTGAGTTTCTCCAGCACTTTTGTTTACCTAGCTGGAAACAAGGCAGTATGCAGCTGAGGTAACTAAAATACACATGAAGGGGAGCGTTTTATAAAGTCTAACCAAGTATTTCAATTTAACATCTCCAAAGATACGTTTAGTAATGAACCTCGCCTAAACAGTTGCAATGTATATTGCATTGCACCCTTTGCTGAATACTAACAATTATCATGCTTTCTGCTGTTTCAGCTACATCATACCATCTTTTCTTTTGATCGAATTTATCTTTAACTTATCTTGACAACAGTTGCTGGACCAATTCTCCTGTTGGAATTTGGGCTTTAAGGATATATATATATTTGTTGTAAATTATGCAATGCTTTGAATATTAGGCACTGCTTGTTCAGTGTAATTTCTGTTAATGTAGTTTTCCAATCTATCATAGCCAACCTGCACTGCATGCCTTTCATGGTTTGCTTATTGGACGATGAATACAGATTGAACTAAATCAATTTCAATCTTTATATAAAATTTGTTAATATTAATGTGTCAGAAGGAACTGCAGTTGCTGGTTTACATCGAAGATAGACACAAAATGCTGGGGTACCTCATCAGGATAGGCAGCATCTCTGGAGAGAAGGATTTAGTGGCATTTCGGGTTAAGACCCTTCTGAGAGTTAGGGGAGAGAGAGGCTAGAGATATGGAAGGGTAAGGTGTGAAAATGACAGATCAAAGCAGACGATAATCAAGGAAATGTAGAATGGGTAATTGTTGGTTGAGGGGAAGGTGACAACAAGGCAATCAATTAGTAAAATGAATCAGGAGGACAGTAAAACTAGTCGGAGAACTAGGGTGGGTGAGGGACGGAGAGAGAGGGAAAGCAAGGGTTACTTGAAGTTAGAGAAATCAATATTCATACCGCTGGATTGTAAGCAACCCAAGTGAAATATGAGGTGCTATTCCCCCAATTTGCATTGGGTCTCACTCTGACAGTGAAGGAGGCCCAGGACAGAAAGTTCAGTATAGGAATGGGAGTGGGTGTTAAAGTGATTAGCAACCGGGAGATCGCGTAGGCCTAGGTGGACTGAACGGAGGTGTGCAGCGAAATGATCGCCGAGCCTGTGTTTGTTCGCGCCGATATATAGGAGTTCATACCTGGAACAACAGATGAGGTTGGAGGAGGTGCACTTGAACCTCTGCCTCATCTGAAAGTACAGTTGGGGTCCTTGGATGGAGTCGATGGAGGAGGTATAGGGACAGGATTATATTATATTAATAATATTAATGATTTAATTAATAATTTTCTGAACCACAATCGTCTCTCTCAACTGCCCTCATCTCATTTGTTTAGACTTCAGCTTTGCTAAAGCACGTTCAATTTAGTCTTTTTTGTGCCTGTTTGCCATAGCTTTTTTGCTACACTACTCCTCCACTGTTTAGTTAAAGCATCATCCTCTGGTTTCACACAAGTTATCTTAATATTTAGAGATACTGTAACTGTAAATACATTGTATCGCACTTTTCCTAAACATCAACTGCAAACATTGTACCTAAAATAGGCCAGTAACAACAGACAACTATTTGTATATGGCAAGACCTTTGGAGAATGAAGATGTTCTCTTCCATACTGTCCTTATCGAGAATAGAGCCCTGTGGTGGCTTATAAACCCAATCCTTGAGGCATAAACCCAAGAAGGATATACAACACAATGGTCAAGACCAGGATTGGTCATGCTCATGACTGTACTTTTCACAATGTACTTTCTTTGTTCTCTGTTCTGCTATCTAAAGAGGCAATGGGGTTGCAACCTTCACTTGGTCCAACCTGTTTCAACGAATGCAGTCAATGTGGCGTGCACAAACAGAAGATCAAACAGAACAAGTTGTCTTTTATGCCCCTGTCCCACTTAGGAAACTGAACGGAAACCTCTGGAGACTTTGCGCCCCACCCAAGGTTTCCGTGCGGTTCCCAGAGGTTCCCGGACGTTTTTGTCAGTCTCCCTACCTGCTTCCACTACCTGCAACCTCCGGGAACCACCTGCAACCTCCGGGAACCGCACGGAAACCTTGGGTGGGGCGCAAAGTCTCCAGAGGTTTCCGTTCAGGTTTCCTAAGTGGGACAGGGGCATAATGGCCAGATGCAAGAAGAAGAAGATGCAATGATCTTCAAAGTATGAGGATCCCCTAGATAGGGTTTGCCAACAGAATGTTTTTTTTTAATCGTATAGCTGTGTGTGTAAAACTGAAATTTCTTCAGTGATAATTCAAGGGTGATCTTGTAAAATGTCTTTGAACCTCTCTGAGCTCATTGGGCTTTATTGAGCTGAGAATGGAGAACCTCTTCAGGGAGTCGCATATCCAACATGACCATAGTTGGATCCGGATAGGACAATAGCATTTGGATGATGGTCTTCCCTTTCAATTCTCAGGATTCTGTGTTGGCAGCACTGGTAGTAACATTCCAAGGTGCCTCAATGCCTTTGATACAAAACTCAGGTTTCGATGATACGATACATTAGAACTTTATTTATCCCAGGAGGGAAACTGATCTGCTAACATCATTAAAACACAAAATACATGAAAGACATCCATAAAGAAATGTTGATTGAAAACAAAGCTTGGAGGGGTTCTGGTTGTTGAAAATGCAATGCAATAACTTCCCTTAAGCAGAAATTGGAAACCAATCCTTCATTATATTCTCTATCAACCATCAACCAAGGGAAACATGTTCTCTAATAACTTCACACTTTAGGACTGCCCTGTTACTTAGATTACAGGGAACTCTTTATGTGATGTCAAATATAAGTAGATTAGAGGCAACATGGAAACTAACTTGGTTTCACTGCCTTCTGATTTTAAGCGTGTCTCAAGATGAATACAGAAAACAGTTTGTCCCGGAGCACTTCTAATGAATTCAGACTATGCTGCATGGATAAACTGGTCGCCAAATACAACTTTAATAAATCTTCCATTTCACCAGTAAAAGCAGAAAAATCAGCTGAAACAAAAATCACCCATATTAACTCACCTATGTCCTGTCCTAGTTTCTAAAGGATCTAATCTTGTAAAGCTTTTACAAATTTTGTTTTTCATCTGCCAAGATATACATGGACAAGAATGTTGGACTGAGAGCACTTGAAATAAATTAAGCCCTCGATAAAAGGTGGCATTGATTTAATACAAAGGTGCAGACATTGTACCACTTAGCATAATTAGTAGGAGCCAACTTGACCGATTAGTTCACTTTTGCCTTTTGATTCCATTTCTCTCTGTAGTTACAATCACAGATTCCTTTAAAAAAAAAAATCATATTAAGTGACCTGTGGCTTCAGATCCACATTGCAAGGTTCAAAATGGATAACATTGGAGTCTTATACTAGGTTCTGTACAAGGTATTTTACTTCGGAGTCACGTGAGTGACTACGTGAAGAGCCCGCTCAGCACGCATGCGCGTCATTACGTTCAGCAGTGCAACAGCGGCGCATCGGGAGTCAGGCGCTCCCGCTACATGTGAAAGAACGGACCGTCAGGTAAGCTCTGAGGTCGGATTTTCTTTCACAGGGAGCCTTCTGCTTTCAGGCAGAGAAGAAAGGCTCTAGAACAAACCTGTCCCCCGCTTGACTCCACGGAGGAGCGTTCCATCTGGGGGGGGCAGCAACAAGGCGGTAGGACCGCTTACCCGGCGCTCCGCTATTCCCCGACACCGCGCTGGAAGTAAAGCCACGGAAGAGGCGTCCGGCCGGTGGCTTCCGACTTGTCGGACGGGGACGTCTCTCCACCCGCCCGGGGGAGAGACAGCCGCCTGAGCCGCATGGAGCGGCTCCTGGTGCAGGAGCTCCAGCGAGACGTGCTTCGTGAGGGGCACTCTCGCAGGGGGAGTTCAGGCACTCCCTCCACAGTGCCTTCTGCACTGTCCATTGCTTCTTCCTTACCCGAGGGTAGCTTTAGTGACCAGGACTGGGCTGGTCAAGAAGAGGGGACGATGGCTGAAGATCTCGGGAGTATGCAAGGGGTGCAGGAACAGGAAGAACTGCTAGGTTGGTGGACAGCTACGTGGCAACCCCACGTGCAAGAGGCCGTTAAAGGCCAAACCAGCGGCCAGCATTAACCACCTCTCCAACAGGCCCCTACAGGAGAGGTGGTCAATGAGGCCTTAGAAAACTGCAGCGGATCCTCAGGCTCCTGACGTCAGCCATCACGTCGTTTGCTCGTTCCGTGGACAAATACAGAGATGACCACAACCTTCATAAGAAAATCCTAAATTTGCGGGGTTGTGCATACCCCAGCCACTGAGCCAGACCCACTGCTCTTTGGCAAAAACCTCACAAAGCATATGAAGGATATGGAAGAGGCTTTAAAAAACTTTCGGTCTCATGAGGGCAGGCCCGGGACGAGCAAACCAAAAACAATAATTCCTAAGCAGCAGCACCCCATCGCGTCCATCAGTCGACGTCTACTATATGGGACTGGTGTAAAGCTCGGGGTCCGCATTCTATCCCTGGAAGTCTTCTTTAGACCAGGGCCCAAAGTGGACCCCATGGAAAATGCGCCACCCCCCAACATCACCGCCACGTCAGACAACGTGCAAGACTCGTTGGACCGGCAGGAAACAGAACAATACCCATAACCATGGAGGTAGGTGGGTCTGGTTCCTACCAGCATATAGAAAATAGGGGCTTAATACTAACAGGGGGGAGATTACACCTGTTTTAAGAAGCACGGGAGTCTATCACGAGTGATCAGTATATATTCAATGGCATTAGTGGATATAAAATACAATTCATACTAGAAAAATTGCCACCAGTTCAACATTCACACCAGAGGGTATTTTCCCTCTCCGTTAGAGAAACGAGAGGGATAAGCTAAACTGGTGAGACTAATTACAAAGGATATCATGGGAAAACATGAACCCTTGGAATTCGTATCAAATATTCGTCACTAAACCCAAAAAAGATAGTGGATGTCGCATCATCATTGACTTAACTTCACTAAATATGTTTGTTAAGTATATACATTACAAAATGGAAACGGTTGTTACTGCCAAACAACTAATTTCCAAAGGATACTTCATGGCAAGCATTGATCTTAAAGATGTTTACTATTTAGTACCATTCACAAGGATCATCGCACATACCTGAAATTTACCTGGATGGGGCAGCTATGGCAGTTTAAAGCGTTACCCAATGGGTTCACATCAGCCCAAGATTATTCACCAAGATACTAAAACCAGCTCTGGCAATATTCAGAAGACAAAAACATATTGTCATGGCATATCTTGATGATATCTTAAATAATAGGCAAGACCATGGATTTGACTATGTTAGCTGTATCAACTACCAAACAGTTATTCGAAACCCTGGGATTGTCTTACATCCAGATAAATCTAAGTTGAAGCCATCCACAATCATGGACTACTTGGGCTTCACAATTAATTCAGTCTACGTGACTGTAACATTGCCAAGAGACAAAACAGTTGAATTGGCACAATCATGCAACAATTTAATGATTCGGACCTTTGCACTGTCAAAACGTACAAAGAGCAAAGGTACAGGCACCAAAACGACACACAGGTCATTATGATCGTGTCATAAAGTTACCCACTGAAGCAATATCAGAACTACAGTGGTGGGCAAAAAATGTTTGGCATAGTTTCAGCCCTATTATCATCACTAACCCTACGTTAGTTATCCAAACAGATGCCAGTGCTCAAGGCTGGGGAGCAACTAACTCTATATTCAGCACAAGTAGTAGATGGACTAACCCAGAGTCATCGTTACCACTTACACTGGGCATTAATTATCTAGAGCTGTTGGGTGACTTTTATGGTTTAAAAGCATATGCACAAATATGCATCACTTGCATGTACGGTTACAAATAGATAATACTACGGTGGTGGCCTACATTAACCATATAGGCTGCATAAAATCGGTATCATGCGACAAGTTGGTCAACACAATTTGGCAATGGTGTGTCGAAAGACATATTTGGCTATCAGCAACTTACTTGCCAGGTAAGCTAAATACAGTGGCAGACACCAGGTCACGTAAATTTAATGACAACATCGAATGGATGTTAAACCCCAAAAAATTTGCAAAAGTTATCAAGCAATATGGCACGCCACATATTGATTTATTTGCATCAAGGCTAAATCACCAGGTACCTATGTATGTCGCTTGGGAACCAGACCCTGAGGCAGCAGCGGTAGATGCGTTCGCGCTGGATTGGGGAAATTCTTCTTCTATGCATTTCCTCCCTTCTGCCTCATCAGTTGGGGACTACGCACAATACAAATGGACTCTGCTTCAGGTATTTTGATAGTACCCGACTGGCCTACGCAGCCATGGTTCCCAATACTCCATGACATGGTTGTTGAAACTCCGATGGTATTCCCCAGTGACCCAGAGTTATTAACACTCAGTGTCGGGCACAAGCCACCCGTGCCATGAAAAAATCAAACTCCTGGGTTGCAGATTCTGCACAAACCACTTCTGGGACTGGGATTATCAGAACAAACCGTCGACACCATGTCAGCATCCCTCCGAACATCCACTAAAAACAGCACTTATACAGCATCAAAAAATGGGAGAAGTACTGCTTGGATACAGGGACCACCTACTCAACCGCTACAGTTACCAACGTACTGGAATTCCCGGCGAACCTTCACCACGATGAAGGACTCAGCTACAGAGCCATCAACACAGCTAGAAGTGCCCTGCCTGTCTATTTAAAACCAGCTCCAGGACAACAGGCCATGAGGTCCCACCCGCTGGTGGTCAAACTAATGAAGGGTATTTACAACTCTAACCCTCTAGACCAAGGTACACCCATATATGGGATGTCAGTGTGGTCCTGACATACCTCAGGGGATGGCCACCAGCCGGATCCCTCAACCTGGAACCATCTATGCTCTAAACACTAATGTTGATGGCACTTGTATCTGCACAGAGGGTCCAGTCACTACACCTATTGCGACTGGACACCATGCTCACAGCTCCAGACCAGATCTCTGTCGTTATCCAGGGACTGATCAAACAGAGCAGACCAGGAACACCTCATCCAGTCGTGGAATTCCGGGCTTACCCGCCAGAACCACGGTTATGTGCCATGACCCACCTACTATCCTACATAGACACAACCAAAATATTCGAGGGAGATGAAAAGCCTTGTGGGTCAGTCATAAAAAACCTTATGGTCGGGTGACGAGCCAAACCATTTCGGGATGGCTCAAGCAGGTGCTAAAAGCTGCTGGGATAAACACTAACATGTACAAATTTCATTCCACCAGGGCAGCATCCACGTCGACAGCTAAAAGAATGGACGTGCCTATAGACCACATCCTGGCTACAGCAGGATGGTCGGGGGAAAGACCGTTCAGAAATTTTATAATAAGCCGTTGGCAAAACCCGCTTTATTTGCAGAAAAGATTTTACAGACTGCAAATATTTAATTTAAGCCAGGGGAGCAATTTAATTTCTTTGTTGTTATTGTTAAAAAATACCATTGTGTTTTTCTACAAACAGATTCATTGGTTGATTACGATAACACACTTCCTCCCTCAAGGACTTCGGCAGTGCGTGAAGTAATACCTGTTACACGGTTTGAAATCACAGAGCTTTGAAGCCTTCACGTAGTCACTCACGTGACTCCGAAGTAAAATAGTAAGATTAAACAAGAACTTACCAGTTTGAAGTTTGATCTGTATTTTATGAGGAGTTACGATGAGGGATTACGTGCCCTCCGCTCCCACCCTCAATAATATGGGTCAAACTGAAACTGATATCTCCTTTTCTTTACTATGTTTACTTCAATAACTGTGTCTATCTGTGATTCCACACTGCTGCTTTGAAGTATGCCGCGCATGCGTGTTGAACGGGCTCTTCACGTAATCCCTCATCGTAACTCCTCATAAAATACAGATCAAACTTCAAACTGGTAAGTTCTCATTTAATCTTACTATTATATTGCACCAAAAATAAAATTCTCTCTAAGACTACAAAATATGAACTGAACACCATGCAAATTGCTGTTTCAAGTTGAAAATCAATATGAGTTTTGTTTTAAAAATTGTTTTATATTTTTAACAAAGGTAGTTGACATCTAAACAGTGATCAGCAGATACACTGAATACAAAATTTCCGTTTATATATTAGCAATCATTTGGATAAATATTCCAGTTAATTCACTTGGGGTAGTGCAGTCATGAGATGTGGAAGTCAATAGGGTGCAGGGGAAGTGTACAAAGGTATGCATGAACGGAATGTGTCTCTCTTCTGAAAAATGATGGTAAAAAAACAGACAGATGTCTTTACAATGAGGAAAGATCTTGATGATGTGGAATGTAGAGAAATGTTTCCACGTGAGGATGAGCATAGCTGAAGATCATCATTGTATAATGGTTGGCATCCATCCATCCACAAGAGATGATGGTGCGGCTTTGATGTTGTCCTGCTTGGAGAGGGGAATTGTTCATCTATGGTTGCCTTTCCTACCACGGCTGACTAGGCCTATCCTTGACAGGCAATAGTACGATACTCATCAAGAAATCCTGCAGAGAATTTAGGACCTCTATACGTAAAGACTTGTGAAAATGTGTATGTTATTCTCACGGGGAGAGGTTGAAGTCAAGCGGGAGGTTGAACGAGCTTGTAAAGAAGAAGAGAACACAGGGACATGCTGGATTTGAAGGAGGAAAGGTAGGAGGTGGTCCAATGGAGCAGAAATGATAGGCTGAGTTGTATCGTTGCCCAATGTGATCCTTTTTAAGTTAGGATGACGTTTTGGAATCTGAATAAACTAGAAAGGGGGGCTGGCATTTGGGAGATGTGGATAAACAGTAGTGTGAATTATGCATGTCAGAACACCCAGGTACCCAGAACACTTCTTCTCAACTCGCACTGTGAAGTTCCCAATTGAAACATCTAATCTCTGAGAACATAGTGGGCCTTCGGCAGCACAGAAGCACAGCTGCTGCCTCATTATGTCGGAGACCTGGATTCGTTCCGGATTTTCAATGCTGTCCATGTGGAGTTCACACATTCTCCCCAGGTGCTCCCGTTTTCTATGCCACATGCTAAAGATGGCAGGGTTGTAGGTTAATTGGCCTCTGTAAAATTGTCCCCAATTGAATTGATCAGGCTCACACAAAGTGATTAGAATCCAAAATCTTTTATTAGCAACTCTACAGTGGTTACTTCATGTTAGCATGTGCTACTAGTCTAAGAGAGAGAAAGAACTTTCTAATGAGCCTATGGGCGGAGCCACAGTTTGAGTGACACTAATCTACAGGGAGTGGATATGAAAGTGGGATAACATGGAACTAATGTGAACAGGTTCGATGGTCTTGGTGGGTCAAAAGGAAGTTTCCGTGCTGTATCTCTAAACCAACCTAAACATTTTCTACCACCTCATCAACACAAATAGTACAAGAAACAATCATTTAATTAAAGTAAAAGATTACAGTGGAGTAATTCCAGGCATCCACAATTCCAATGGAGAGATGTCTTTGTTGAATAAAACAAAACCTACTATCACTATGTTGCAACCATAGCTCCATGAAAGTGTCTTTTCACCTCTGTCCTACAAAGCCACTTACACTTTTCTTGTGTCCTTATAATTAAAGTAGTTTCCATCTTTATATCTGCCTTTCAAAAGTAAATATCAAAAATCAAGTCAAGGGTTTTGGGACTAGAAACATAGGCAATGTCTTTGACCATAAAGGACATTGGAAAGGTTTTCAAACAGGGAGAACTGATGGGGTAGATGTGTGGAGATAGGATCCAAAGTAAAAAAAAGATTCACAGCACATCACGTGGATGCTTTAAGTGCATTTTAACTCAAAGAACAGAATCTACAAGTTATTGTCCACAAGATTAAACTCTATTGAATATTCATGCTCCTAGGACCCAAATTGGATGTTTTATATGAGTGCTTTTATTTTCCACCAATGTTGGACAATTTATACCTCAAAGATATATTAAAGGCCAAGAACTTAAGTGCATCATAAATGGAGGAAACAGAGCCATGTCAATCTTGTTCTGGACCATGGGTTTGGGATATCACAGAGAGGAAGGGGCGACTGGCCACCATTCCTTGGATTATAGTCCAGGATCGGGATGGTGATAAGATAACCAGTAGAGTGAAGGAAAGGCAGGGTAGAGTGAAGGAGTTAGACACAAAATGCTGAGTAACCCAGCGGGTCAAGCAACATCTCTGGAAAAAAGGTATATGTGACGTTTCGGGTCAAGACCCTTCTTCAGAGTGATGGAGAGGCTGGGTGGTGGGGAGAAATAGCATAGGTGATTGAGATCAGGGCCTGGGGCTGGGTTCGGAATCAGGAAATTGTCCAGGTAAACATAGAAACATAGAAAATAGTTGCAGGAGTAGACCATTCGGCCCTTCGAGCCAGCACCGCCATTCAATATGATCATGACTGATCTTCCAAAATCAGTATCCCGTTCCTGCTTTCTCCCCATATCCCTTTATTCCATTAGCCCCAAGAACTCTCTCTTGAAAACATCCAGTGAATTGGCCTCCACTGCCTTCTGTGGCAGGGAATTCCACAGATTTACAACTGTCCGGGTAAAAATGTTTTTCCTCTTCTCAGTGCTAAATGGCCCACCATTTATTCTTAAAATGTGACCGCTGGTTCTGGACAATCCCTTAAGAATATTATATGTATCTATAAGATCCCCTCTCATCCTTCTAAATTCCAGTGAACATAAGCCTAGTCAATCCATTCTTTCATCATATGTCAGTCCAGCCATCCCGGGAATTAATCTGGTGAACCTACCCTGCACTCCTTCAATAGCAAGAATGTCCTTTCTCAAATTAGAAAACCAGGTGTGCACACTATCCTCAGCAGGGGCCTGTACAACTGCAGTAGGACCTCCTTGATCCTATACTCAAATCCTCTCGCTATGAAGGCTAACATGCCATTAGCTTTCTTCACTGCCTGCTGCACCTGCGTGCTTATTTTCAGTGACTGATGTACAAGGACACCCAGGTCTCGTTGCACCTCCCCTTTTCCTAACCTGACACAATTCAGGTAATAATCTGTCTTCTTGTTCTTGCCACCAAAGTGGATAACCTCACATTAATCCGCATTATATTGCATTTGCCATGCATTTGACCACTCACCCAACCTATCCAATTAGGGTGGAGATCAGAATCTCCATCAGGACCTCAGAATTTGCTAGCTCAGGGGTCTAGGGCAATTGGGTGTTTGGAGGATGGGTTGTTGGTGCTGGTCAGGGGATGAGACCATTTGGGGTTGGGTTCCATAACTAATTGGGGTTGAGTTGGCGGCGTTGTGGTGGTGGTGACATACGTGTTGGGGAATGGGTGCTTGAAATATAAAAGATGAAAATGGTTGTCCATATAATCGTGAAAACCTGTTTCCAGGAAGATCTGACAATGATCCCCGGCCAAACACATCTAATATTCAACAGTATTTCAAAGGAACGTGGCATGGAAAATAAACTAATCTGGAGTGGTGAAATCATGTCAAAGGTACAACAGATGTACAAGCATGACTCACAATGGGAAGCACTCAGTCAAGCTTCCAAAGAGAGGTGAAATGACTCAGAAATGGTCCACATGAGATTTAATTCAGTCCCAAGTCATTGAGTCGTACAGTACAGAAACTTGATTACTCCATGACTTACAAGAGAGATATGTCAGTGCATTTTCAATCACAAAGCACAAATAC
Source organism: Amblyraja radiata (assembly GCF_010909765.2). Lineage (NCBI taxonomy): Eukaryota > Metazoa > Chordata > Chondrichthyes > Rajiformes > Rajidae > Amblyraja > Amblyraja radiata. The sequence goes on along the minus strand of NC_045959.1, from coordinate 17,290,545 downwards.
ATAATGCAATGTGAACTAATTCCTCAGCCTATTCGTCCTTACTAAAATGACAGCAGTTTTGAAAATTGTTCAACTAATTGTTCAATGTTGTACACCAGTGCAAATAAACCTCAATGGACAGTTAATAGCAGTAATGGATGTAGCTGAAAATCTGTACTTTAAAACCAATGTTCACTAAAAAATTATAATTACTTTGACTGCAGATGATAATGGTGTCAGCCACCACTCAGTGAATAGTATTTTGGATGCAGCATTAGAAGGTATTGTGTTTCCAATCCAGAGCCATGTATGTCTGATTCCCTAGTTGGGTACTGAGGTCATTGAACTTGTTGGACATGAATCTTCAAGAAACTATACCATCGCCCCACTCCCCCTCCAAGGAAATGTTACAGATCCAATGGAAGATTTATTTTATCTCCATCTCTTATTTAAAATTAAATTTTCACTATAACAATGACTACATTAATTGCCTATTCACACTTAAGGAAATCCTGAGGATGTGAAACAGTCATATAAATCAAAGTATTTTCTTTTTAAAGTCTGGCATCAGAAGTGGTTATGGAAGATATATGGAAACATATACACCAGGAACAATTTTGTGGAATAGTAATCCTGGTGTTCAGCTGCAGTGTAAAAGATACTGTACATACTTGTAAAAATGCTCTCCTAGTTTCGTCTACTTAAAGGAAGTCATATTTGCATCAGATATTTACTCACATTAATTTTCTGGGCTCGCTATTTGGATAGGTTAAATGCAAAGCCTCTGGGCAATTTTTTTACCGTTTAATAAAGACCCATCAGCTTGTTTTTATTTTCGAGGAAATTAAATGTTAAGTCTGCCATAAAAAAAAGACCAGATGAATTTGTTGAGAATTGTGATTTTTCCACTCCCTTTTACCAGGGCCATGTGCTAAGTGAAGGTACCAAGTCAAGTCAAGAGTCAAGAGGGGCGTTAACATCATGGTGACCGACAGGCGAGAAGATCAATCTGCTGATCTCACGATTTTTAAACCTTCATAATTTTGTAATATTCCACCGATCGGAACAAAACTAGGTGCGCTTGGAGGTGTTACCGAGCGATCCTTCTGAGGAGTATTTAGTTATTTTTTGTTTTTTTTCAGTATTTAGGCTTCACAGGCAGGTCAGTACTTATTCCCAGCTCCAACTGCCCTGGAAAAGGTGAAGGTGAAGTACTTCCTTGAACTACTGCCATCCCTTTGGTTAAGATACTCCCATAGTTCTGTTTGGGAGGGAATTCCAAGATTTAGACCCAATGGTGATGAGAACCCAGTGACAAATTTCTAAGTCGGGATGGTGTTGGATTCAGGGGAAACTTGCAGATATTTTGCTTTGCATCTTAAGTCCATGTAAAGCAAATGAGTTTGGAAGATTCTACAGGAATAGCCTAGGCCAGTAACTGAGATGCATTTTGTAGTTGGCATAGATACATAAGGTGATGGATGGGGTTCCAATCAAGTGGGGTGAAATGCCGTAGATAGTAATAAGCTTCTTGAGGTATGCTGGAGTTACACTCAGCCAGGGAAATGAAGAGTGTTCACCACACTCCTAAACTCTGCCTTGCAGATCGTGGGAGAGCTATAGGATGTCAGCTTAAGAGTCATTTACTGTGGGATGTCTATATTCTGACCTGCTCTCATAGATCTACTATATATGTGGAGTCACAGCTAAATGTAGTGGTGGAGAAAACTTTTTGCATGGTGGCCTTCATCAGTCAGGGAATTGAGTAGAGAATGTTTAAGAAGGAACTGCAGATGCTGGAAAATCGAAGGTACACAAAAAAGCTGGAGAAACTCAGCGGGTGCAGCAGCATCTATGGAAGCGAAGGAAATAGGCAACGTTTCGGGCCAAAACCCTTCTTCAGACTGATGGGGGGTGGGGGGGGGCGGGGACAAGAAAGGAAAAAGGAGGAGGAGCCCAAAGGCTGGGGGATGGGAGGAGACAGCAGGGGGACTGAGGAAGGGGAGGAGACAGCAAGGACTAACAAAATTGGGAGAATTCGATGTTCATGCCCCCAGGATGCAGACTCCCCAAGCGGAATATGAGGTGCTGTTCCTCCAATTTCCGGTGCTGCTCGCTGTGGCCATGGAGGAGACCCAGGACAGAGAGGTCGGAGATGGAGTGGGAGGGGGAGTTGAAGTGCTGAGCCACCGGGAGGTCAGCTTGGTTATTGCGGACTGAGCGGAGGTGTTCGGCGAAACGATCGCCCAACCTCCGCTTAGTCTCACCGATATAGATCTGCTGACATCTAGAGCAGCGGATGCAATAGATGAGGTTGGAGGAGATGCAGGTAAACCTCTGTCGCACCTGGAACGACTGCTTGGGTCCTTGAACGGAGTCGAGGGGGGAGGTAAAGGGACAAGTGTTGCATCTCTTGCGGTTGCAAGGGAAAGTGCCTGGGGAGGGGGTGGTACGAGAGGGAAGGGAAGAATTGACAAGGGAGTTATGGAGGGAGCGGTCTTTGCGGAAGGCAGATATGGGGGGAGATGGGAAGATGTAGCGAGTGGTGGGGTCACGTTGGAGGTGGCGAAACTGACAGAGGATTACTTTTTGTATGTGACGGCTGGTGGGGTGAAAGGTGAGGACTAGGGGGACTCTGCCCTTGTTGCGAGTGGGGGGATGGGGAGAGAGAGCAGTGTTGCGGGGTATGGAAGAGACCCTGGTGCGAGCCTCATCTATGGTGGAGGAGGGGAACCCCCGTTCCCTGAATAATGAGGACATTTCAGATGTCCTGGTGTGGAACGCCTCATCCGTGGAGCAGATGCGGCGTAGACGGAGGAATTGGGAGTAGGGGATGGAGTCCTTACAGGAAGCAGGGTGGGAAGAAGTGTAGTCCAGATAGCCATGGGAGTCAGTGGGTTTATAGTGGATGTCGGTCAGAAGTCTATCACCTGCAATGGAGATAGTGAGGTCAAGGAATGGTAGGGAAGTGTCGGAAATAGTCCAGGTGTATTTGAGTGCCGGATGGAAGTTAGTGGTGAAGTGGATGAAGTCAGTCAGTTGTGTGCGGGTGCAGGAGGTGGCACCAAAGCAGTCGTCGATGTAGCGGAGGTAGAGGTCGGGGATGGGGCCCTGGTATGTATTGAACAAGGATTGCTCGACGTAACCGACAAATAGGCAGGCATAGCTGGGGCCCATGCGTGTGCCCATAGCTACGCCTTGTATTTGGAGGAAATGGGAGGAGTCGAACGTGAAGTTATTGAGGGTAAGGACCAGCTCCGCTAGGCGGAGGAGAGTGTCAGTGGCTGGGTATAGGTTGCTTCTCTGGTCGAGGAAGAACCGGAGGGCTTTGAGACCATCCTGGTGGGGGATGGAGGTGTAGAGTGACTGGACGTCCATGGTGAAGATGAGGGGGTGAGGGCCTAGAGAATGGAATGCGTGGAGACGACGGAGAGTGTCTGAGGTGTCTTGAACATAGGTAGGGAGGGATTTAACCAAGGGGGATAGGATGGAGTCAAGGTAGAGAAGTTGGGACGTTATGCTGTAGTTGTACAGGATGCTGTGAGGCTGCCCTTGAAGTATTGTCTTCTGTTTTCATCACCCTGCTACAGGAAAGGTGCCATGGAGCCGCAAAGTATGCAGACAAGATTTATCAGAATGTTGCCAGGACTCGAGGGCCTGAGCTACAGGAAAGGATTGGGCAGACTAGGACTTTATTCCTTGGGGGAGAAGGAGACAAAAGGGTGATCTTATAGAAGTGCATAAAATCATAGAGTGAATGCACAGTCTTTGTCTCAGGGTAGCTGAATCAAGATCTAGAGAGAATAGGTTTCAAGTGAGAGGGGAAACAATTAATAGTAACCCAAGGGCCACATTTCACAGAGCATGGTGGGTATATGGAATGAGCTGCCAGATGAAGTAGTTGAGCCAGATATAATAGCATGGGCTGCTTCACTTGCTGAGGATTTGGAATGAAATCAGACATTTTTCAATCATCAGTATGTCTCCGAACCGGACCTTGTGTTTAAATACCTGATCACACTTCGTGGCAATTCTTCACATTCCACTCCAATGATCAAATTACTAGCTTGTTGACTTGCACTTTATTAACTAAGGCATGAAGAGAAACAGTGGAAGATCATCATGCCAGTGATCTCTCCCACCCAGAGAAAAAGGAAGGGAAGTAAATAAACAAATGCAGAATTCAGAAGTTGGGAAAGAGTGATCCTACCAGTGGCCCAGGGCGTCCATCTCTTGCTGGCAAGCCAGGGTTACCATGCTCCCCCTAGAAGAAGGAGAGATACTGTTTAAGAAATAACATTATTCAAGCATAGAAAATATTTGTGCATGTCATCAACAATGGCAGCATTTATTATACATCTCTCATTATTCCCAAATTCAGAAAATAGTTAAGAGTCAATCACTTTGAACTTTTGTGAGTATGCAGTCACATATAGGTCAGACTTCCTTACCTGAAGGGGATAAGTAAAGCCAATTGTATTTTTTCCAGATAATCTAGTTATTTCACCATTTGGAACCAGCTTTAATTTTAATTCCAGATTGATTTAATTATAGGAATTTGAATTTCCCCAGTGGCCATGATGGGATTCAAACTCATGATTGTAATCAATGGTTGAGAGCTTTGGCTGGTATTTGAGCAAATTAACCACTGCACAAGTATGTCTTTGTTTATATATATGTTTTAAACAATGAAGGAATAAACTCATTGAACTCAGATAAGGCAGAATTCCAGAACAGTTGCAAAAACCTTCTGAAATAGAACCCAACACTCATGTCTGGACAGTGCATCTATTCTTCTTGTGGACACCACCTGTGATGGGATATCTATATCGTACAACACAGGAGGTCATTCACCCAGTCTTGTCCATGCCAGATGAGAGCAATCCAACCAGTCCCAGTCATCCTACCATTTCCCATATCCCGGAACTTTCTCTCCAACATAACCATCAACTCCCCATTGATCCTTTCTTGCCTCTAACCTACATGAAGGAATCATGTATTGCAACCAATTAAACTACCGGCAAGTCTCTGGATGTGGAAGAAAGCTGAAGCACACAGAGGAAACCCACATGATCACAGGGAGAATGTACAGACACCACACAGACAGCACCAGAGGTCAGCATCGAGCCAGATCATTTCCAAGTTAGGTTTTCCAGTCCCCAGTCATCTGGGAATGTTCCTATTTTGAATACAGTTATGTCTTTTACATCTGGCTTAATGTGTTCATGAATTTTGGCAGGGGAGACCAGGAAGGGGGTCAAGGTCTTGACCCTAAATTTATAGAATGCACTCATAGAGTGATACAGTGTAGAGTGATACAGTGTGGAAACAGGCTCTTTGGCCCAACTTGCCCACACTGGCCAACATGTCCCAGCTACAATAGTCCCACCTGGCAGCATGTGGTCCATACCCCTCCAAACCTGTCCTATCCATGTACCTGCCTACCTGCTTCTTAAATATTGGGATAGTCCCTGCCTCAACTACTTCCTCTGGCAGCTTGTTCCATACATCCACCATGTGGAAAAAGTCATCCCTCAGATTCCTATTAAATATTTCCCCCTTCACCCTAAACGTATGTCCTCTAGATTCACCTACTCTAGGCAAGAGACTCTGTGCATCTACCAGATCTATTCCTCTCATGATCTAATACACCTCTATAGGATCACCCCTCATCCTCCTGGGCACCAAGGAATAGAGTCCCAGCCTACTCAACCTCTGTCTACAGCTCAGACCCTCTAGTCCTGGCAACATCCTCGTAAATCTTCTCTGCACCCTTTCCAGCTTGACAACGTCTTTCCTATAACACGGTGCCCAGAACTGAACACAATACTCTAAATGTGGCCTCAACAACGTCTTACACAACTGCAACATGATCTCCCAACTTCTATACTCATTATTCTGGCTGATGAAGGCCAATGTGCCAAAAGCCTTTTTGCCCACCTGATCTACCTGCGACTCCACCTTCAAGGAACCATGCATCTGCAGTCCTAGATCCCTCTGCGCTACAACACTACCCAGAGCCCAACCATTCACTGTGTAGGTCCTGCCCATGTAAGACTTCCCAAACTGTAACACGTCATATTTTTCTGCAGTTTTTGTACATATTTACTCAATGAAGATGTTGAGGATGAGGGTATTTACATAACTGAGGGATTGTGCAATACAGAAGTGTTAAAACAAAAATAATGTTCTTGTTTTTATCAGTTTGGAATCAAGTTGGTGTAAAAACTAAAATTATTTTGGACACACAAATTTGGCTATTTAAACATATACTGCTCTATGGTATAAGCCATTGAGATGACGACTGATCCAACAGGGAAACATGCTCTTTTGTCTATTAAGTCTGCACCAACCATCAATCCACCATTTACACTCATCCTATACAAATCATTTATGTGTACTATTGTGATGCCAGGTATCTCTCATTCTACAGTGAATTTTCAGTTCATTACACATCTCATCAATTGCCCTTTCCTTCTCCCTGCCCCTCCATTCCACACGTTCCCTCCCAAAGTACAAAGCTTCTTCTCCATTGTTGCCTTTTTGCTGTTCTCTCGCTTGTCATGTTACATCCGCGGTAATGCAAAATAGCTGCATATATGCAACGTCAATGAAAGGCTAGCTCATTAGCCAGAATCTACCCACATGCTGTATACAACTGCTGCATGAAAATCTTTCAAATGCGAACCTCTGCAAATATGACCAAAGATAGACACTAAATGCTGGAGTAACTCAATGGGACAGGCAGCATTCTGGGTGATGTTTCGGGTCGAGACCCTTCTTGAGGCTAGAGTCAGGGGAAAAGGAAACAAGAGATATAGACGGTGATGTACAGAGATATAGAACAAATGAATGAAAGACATGCAAAAAAGTCACAATGATAAAGGAAACAGGCCATTGTTAGTTGTTTGCTAGGTGAGAATGAGAAACTGGTGCGACTTGCGTACTTGAAATCACTAGTCATACCACTGGGCTGTAAGCTGCCCAAGCGAAATATGAGATTCTGTTCCACCTAGCAAACAGCTAACAGTGGCCTATTTCCTTTATCATCATGACTTGTTTGCATATCTTTCATTCATTTGTTCCATATCTCTCAACATCACCATCTATATCTTCAGTTTAAACCAGCATCTGCAGTTCCTTCCTACACATTTCTTCTGCAAATAGGTGTGCTTTAGTAGATTAATGGATTGTTCTATTACTTGACTTTTGATCTCTGGTATGAAATTAGTTCATTCCCTGCTGCCGAAAGGGCCTGTCCCACTTAGGTGTCCTTGGCATGCAAATTACGTGAACCCGTCGTCGTGTTGAGGCGCACGGGCATCGTGTGGCCGCGCGGGGCCGGTCCCACTGAGAAGCGCGGAGGGGTATGTAGTTGTGCGCGACATCGCGCGGGGCTCCAGAATCTTTGTAGCGAACAAAATCTTTGCGCGCCAACGGCCTGTTGCGTAACTGTCGGCCAAAGTGGGACAGGCCCAAGAACCTGGGGCGACGCAACGTCTCACCTCCAACAGCAGCAGAAGCAGGCAAACGATCGCTGAGCTCAGCCTGGGGCTCACGCTCTAGTTTAGGTCACACCTGAGTATGCCTTAAATCTTCTTGATAGAATTAAGAACATTGTTCATTTGCCAAAATCAATATTTTGCAGTAGAAATCCACATTTCTTTTTGCTACGAGCCCAATAATGTTTTACAGTGTGCGGACCACAAAGAATTCTCAGTCTCTTTATTTGAGGTTTAGAATCAGTTCATCAAACACATATGGTTCACATTCATCTCAACGCAGTTTAAGTTAAATCAAACATGTCATTTTAGAATTACTATCCACCATTTACTGGTTGCCTATGTCTTTACTCAGCTTCAGATAATCTACACAGCCTAATGCCCAGTGACCAGCTCTTCTCCCACATCATGTCACAGCAGAGCTCCTCACCATTGAAGGTGGCACAGAGGTGCAACTAATTAAGCTGCTGCCCCATGCTCCAGTAAAGAAGGTTCAGTCTTGAGTGCCAGTGTGTTTATGTGGAGTTTGCATGTTATCCCGTTGACTATTTAGGTTTCCTCAGGGTGGGCTTGATTTCTTTCCACCTCTCAAGGACATGCTGGTTGGTTAATTGTCCACTCTAAATTGCATTTCCTATTTATTTCAGTAAACCTGAGCTTACCACAGAGTAAAGTGTAATAGCAACTATTTCCACCATTCTTAAAATTTGGTGACACACTCCCCAACAACAAAAGACCTAGAAGCAGGAGCGGGCCATTTGGACCCTGGGCCTTTTCTGCCTTTCAATAAGATAATTGAAATCCAAGATTCCTTACCCCTATTGCTTGATGCCCTTTATATATCACGATCCATTAATGTCAGTCTTGAATGTACTCAGTCACTAAATCTCCATACTCTGCTAGATGCATGATGTTTACATATGTGGCACAATTTCTACGTCAACTAAATTAACTCTGGGAAAAATAAACACAGTGTTTCTGGAGAAACCATCCTTGGGCCAACCAGTGAATTGTAATTCAGTACTGGATTGCAACCTCATGAAGGTGCATTGCATAATAATCTTTTACACCTCACGTCTCCAATCAGCCCTTCACATCTCCATCATTCCCACTCACTGGACACCCCCTACCCATGTCAACCAAGGACCACTATGGATGCCTGAACTTTGCCATCATCTCTCTGATCACTAACCCATACCTGCCAACTAGTCCGATTTTATCGTATTTGTTCCGATTTTTATGTTAAAAAAGTGTGAAAAATCAGAACAGTACGATTTTGAAATGAGGGGGAAAAAACGGCCAATCAACCGTTGTCTCTAAAGGGGATGCGTCCAATCACCAACCAGCTTCCCTTAAAATTCCCGCCCAATCAGCCGCTGTCTCCAAGGGCATTGTGTCCAATCACATAATGCGCTGGTCACTCAGCGGCCAATCAGAGGGGCGTTGCAACCAATCACCGACCAGCTTCCCTTACTGAAGCAGAAGATGGCTGCCCCCAACACTTTTTCTCTGCTGTTTGCACACAGTGCTAGGCAAAGAGACATTTCATGTAACATTCTTTATAAAGATTTTTTTAGCTGTATGAAGTCATTTATTTCATGAAATATTTATCTTTTGGGAGTTATTTTACTGGTTGTGTGTTAGAAAAATTCTAAGCTTCTGTATTGTGTGCAGTTTTGGTCCCCTAATTTGAGGAAGGACATTCTTGCTATTGAGGGAATGCAGCGTAGGTTTACAAGGTTAATTCCGGGGATGGCAGGACTGTCATATGCTGAGAGAATGGAGCCGCTGGGCTTGTACACTCTGGAGTTTAGAAGGATGAGAGGGTATCTTATTGAAACATATAAGATTATTAAGGGTTTGGACACGCTAGAGGCAGGAAACATGTTCCCGATGTTGGGGGAGTCCAGAACCAGGGACCACAGTTTAAGAATAAGGGGTAAGCCATTTAGAACGGAGACGAGGAAACACTTTTTCTCACAGAGAGTTGTGAGTCTGTGGAATTCTCTGCCTCAGAGGGCGGTGGAGGCCGGTTCTCTGGATACTTTCAAGAGAGAGCTAGATAGGGCTCTTAAAGATAGCGGAGTCAGGGGATATGGGGAGAAGGCAGGAACAGGGTACTGATTGGGGATGATCAGCCATGATCACATTGAATGGCGGTGCTGGCTTGAAGGGCCGAATGGCCTACACTTGCACCTAGTGTCTATTGTCTATCTATTGTCTATTGTTATATAAACTACCAGCAGAAAGCTTGGGAATCACTTTCATTTTAATGAAAATACAGGAGCACCCACTGGGGGGGCCTAACCAGCCTCCTGGACTCCCGGCCAATACTTCCTACTTTTTTTCTGGAGGTGAATATCATGCCTGTAGGAGTTGTTTCGGGCCAGGGTTCTTCTTCAATAGGAAGGAACTGCAGATGCAATTGTCTTTGCAAAACGCCAAATGATTCCGGCAATGCCGAGGTGAGAAAGGGAGTGAGAGAGAGAGATGAGTAGTGGGAGAGAGAGCGAGAGCGAGAGAGAGGGAGAGCGAGAGAGCGAGAGAGGGAGAGAGGGAGAGTTAATTGGCCATGGTGAAACGTTGCTACCAAATGACTTTCAACGATAAACTTCTAGACAAATGCAAGAAAGCAGCTATGACATATAATACACAATAAACTGTATTACAAATACACAAACAAGTTATGCATTCTTGTACTCTTACATGGGTATAAGCGCACGTTAAAAATAAAACAATTTCAGCAAAGTGGCACCGCGTAAAAATACTGATTTCCTCAGCAAAATACTGATTTTCAGGTACTAGAATACTGAAATGCTCTGACAAAACTTGGCAGCTCTGAATGTATAGCGCGATATCGGCAAACTACTAAAAAAAATTAACAATTCCAGGAGCTAATTCCTGGACCACCCGTAATGGGCGCGCGCCTTTGGCACTCGTCCTCCGTCAACCCGCGCACTCAGAGTAAGATTTTTCATTTTCAAATGTTGGCAGGTATACTAACCTGGCTTGATTTTAGTTTAAAGGTTAGAGATACAGAATGGAAACAGGCCCTTCGGTCCACCGAGTCTGCACCGACCAGCAATCCCTGCACATTAACACTATCCTACATTAGGTACAACTTTAATAGTTTGTACCAAGCCAATTACCCTACAAACCTGTACGTCTTTGGAGGGTGGGAGGAATCCAAAGTTCTTGGAGAAAACCCACGGGAGAAGGTACAAACTCCGTACAGACAAGCACTGTAGCCAGGATCGAACCCGGGTCTCTGGCGCTGTAAGGCAGCAACTCTACCGCTGTGCCACTGTGCCACCTGATGTCTACATTAGATGCTTATCTGATGAACCCAAGGACATATCCTATTGAAATATACCCCACCCACCCCACCACTTTTCTGACTAGATGCCAGTTGGCCACCTTTACCACCTCCTCCTCCCTCCTCACCCCATCCTGATCCCTTGGTACCTGTGGCACATTATCACAGGTAAGAAAGTACAATATACATTCAGAAGTGCAGGTGATCTTTGCTTGCAATCAAGTACATTTTCAAGTTTAAAATCAATATCAACTATATCAACTATGTGTGGCAATAAAATGATTTCTAATTATTTCTATTCTCTTCATCCAGATTCTGTCTGAAGTAATTTTGTACTGAAACCTGGCACGTGGTGAAATTAAAAAATATAAATCATGAAGTATGACCTTTAGTCTTTGCATTAGTATTTTTATAATTGATTGCACAATGTGTACTTTCAGTGATCGTATTAGATTGTTTAATGTTTGCTCTTGTATTAACAAGTGTATTAATGTTAACAGTGATTGTTTAAGTTCCAGCTAAATTGGCAAGACTATAAATATCACTGATGTACAGCTGGCATACGGATTGAAGTTTGCATTTTCTGCTAAAAATAAATGGCTTCATTTTCTAATGCCTCAATTTAAAGCAGTGAAGTACAATCATGATTAAATGTACTAACTTTGTGCAGCCTGCCTTTCTTTCTGACAACTCACCTCCCACAATTTGTCCTGTTTGGTTGTTGCAACAGCTGTTTTTCCTTCAGCTTGCTGTGAGTTAAGGACTCCTCCGCAGTTTCCAGCCACATGGCTTGTTAACCAACACTGCCTTCAGGTAAAGCGCTTGAGGAGTTTTAAGCTTGGGTGCCCCAGCTTGCATTTATTGATGACCCCGCAGTTATGTTCCACAAAATTCTCCTCAAATGTTTTTTTTATCCCAAGTATATTACAAGCGGATATTAACAGAAGGAAGCTATCATGCTTCAGGGATTCACGTCCACATCCTCAGCTTCCTTTTTAAAAGTGTTCAATTTTGTTAATCAGCTGAGGAAAGGGAACATCTGTTTTATGGATCTTGTTTGTGTGTCGTGAAGAATAGCAATCCTACTCAATGGGAAGAGCTCAGCCAACAGTGACCATGCACGTGGAGAATTATGATTCCCAAAGTTACTGGAACCCACTTTCTTTGGTAAGACTTTCCTTTCACATGCATGCAGATGTAATATTGAATCATAGCGTGCATTTGCATGTGCTAATGAGAATCTAATAGCCATGTCAGAATTCCCTGTTTTGTTTAGTTTAGAGATACAGCTATTGGAAATGGTCTGTGTGCAAAGCACTGTTGGAATTGTCTGTGCGTACCATGTAACTCAACAACTCAACTTTGACTTTGGATTCAGTTCAATTGATTCAGCAAAGCAGCCAAGATTATTGATACATTGATAAACATGGTCTGGCAAATAGACATATAGCCCACTGGCCCTACACAACCACGGCTTACGGAGTATGTAAATCATAGTGGATATTTGCTGCCCTATAATCGAATTTTCTGTTGTCTTCCTGCAACCTCTTGTACTCAGCTCTTTAAGATTCACTCAGTAGTCAACAAAAGCCAAGCAACCGGAGGCAACCCTGCAGTTAATGTCTAATTGAACATAGATATAATGTCAAAAGCTCTGAATTTCTGCAGCAGTTCTCCAAATCACCTGCTGTGTCTTTGGTAAGGGAGGTACAAAACCCCACTGGGATACAACAGCAATGCACAACTTTGGGGAAAGACTAACTATTTTAGATGCCATTCCATCTCAGATATTTTAAATGACAGCTTATTTGACACCATCTTCGTCTTGACACAGGTACTAATTTAGACCAAAAGCGCATATCAGTCTGAAAGTTAATTTCTTCCATTGAAATGATGCCAAGCAGTTTCTTAAATTCTCCTGCCATATCACTATGTAATAAAAATAAAATTGTTCTGACAGCTTCTTCTGAATTGCAAGGTTGTCATAATAAGTCATCAGCAGGGCATTACAGCTTGCTGACAGATGTGATGTTATAGATGAACAATCAATAATATAAAAATCTTAAAATCACTTGGTGCTTTTTTTCCTTTTCAAATCTTAAAACTATTTTTATCACGTGATGTTTGCATTTCAATTTGATTGTTTTTCCGGATTCTCTTTCTGTTAAAAATTGATATTCCACTGCTCAATTCCACAGCTGCTCCAAAAGGTGTGACACACAATTAATCAGTGTCCTGCTTTTCAAACTTCCAGTGAAATAGCAATGTAGCAGCTTTTAAAGAGTTCCTGCACAGATAACACAGGAACAAGTGACGACTGACCAAGCCCGTCTCATCATTCAATTAGACCATGCATGCTCTGTACCACAACACATATACCTGCCTTTCCTCCATATCCTTTGATGACGAAAGCTGCAAAAACCTATCACTCGCAGCATTTGAAATTTCAACCAGCAGCAGTCATTTGGGGGCTGGGGAGGAAGGCAGAGTGGGTGAGTGAGTGAAAAATCAGAGATTTCTATTATATTTTAAATGAAGTGCAGCTTTCTTATTTCTTGAACAAGTTGGCACCAAGTTTAAGAATGTGTCCACTTTGGAATTAACTTAAGGGAACTGGTTCACAGAATACAGAAATAGGCCATTTGACCCACCATGTCCACACTGACCATCAAGGATCTAGTTCTAATTCTCTATACTAATTCCACTTGCCAATGCTTGGTCTTTAGTTTCACATGCCTTGGTGCTTCAAATGATCATCCAGATGCCTCCTGAATGTTGTGAGAGTCTCAGCTGCCATTCCCACTTGAGGCACTGTATTTAGATTCCAACCCTCCAAACCTATGTTCTCTGGTTCTTAATTCCACTACTCTGGATACAGGAGTCTTTGCATTTACCCTATTTATTCCAATGTTCTCATTATTTGGTACAACTGTAGCTGGACACACCCAACTTCCTCTGCTCCAAGCAAAGCAAAGGAAAGTCTTGGTGCATCTCAACAGCATTCTCTCCTGCGCAATCACATTCTTCCTGTAACGCGGTGACCACTGACCAGAACTGTGCACCATATTCCAGCAGTGCCCAAACCAATACTGTTTAAAGTTGTACAAAACATTCCTACTCTTATATTCTATGCCCTGGCTAATGAGGACATGCATCCTAAATATGTTCTTCACCACACCATCTATTTGAGTTGCTACTGTCCAAAACCTTTGGGCATGTACACTAAAGACCCTTGTTCCTCAATAATTCTCAGGGGCCCACCATTCATGGCATATGTCTCATCTATATTTGACCCGCAAAATGCATCACTTTATACTTAATTTTAATTTCCATCTTACTTTAATTCCAGCCCAACTTACCAGGTGTTCAATATCATTCTGTAGACTAAGACTCTCTTCCTCACTGTCAATAAAACCACCAATGTTTACTTCATCTGCATTTTCATGTTCTGTTTTTTATTTAGGTTTGATATGTGACAAAGGCAGCTTTATTGTCTACTAGACCAAGTGGGACCCGTTGGGGTGCCGGGGGGCGCCATGCGGCGTCACACACATACTAACCACCCCCCACACACACACTAACTACTCCCCGCACACACACACTAACTACACCCCCCCCCCCACACACACACACGAACCACCCCCTTGATATATTAATTTTATTCTGCTCCTTTTACCCCATACCCGCTCTATCCACTGACGCATAGCCCCCAACTCGCAGGCGCATCTACAGAGAGGGGTGGGGGGGTAGTGAGTGAGGACAGAGAGAGAGGGGGCAGAGACAGAGGGAGAGGGGGTGGAGGAGAGGGTGGGTGGGTGGGGGAGCGAGGGAGGGAGGAGAGGGCAGAGAGGGGGGGAGAGAGAGGAGGCGAGAGAGGGGAGGCGAGAGAGGGGGAGAGAAAGAAGGGGGAGAGAAAGAAGGGGGAGAGGGGTGGGGAGAGAATTAGAGAGGAGGGGAGCGGGGCGGCAGCTCACGGGACATCATCATTCAGTAAGACCATCTCATTTATTTTCCAAGTTATTTGAGATTTGTGAACATTTTCATAAATAACTCGAGAAATAGTGCATGAAATTTTCAGATAATGCAATTTTTGATTTCATGGGATAAATCTTTACCGGAATATGTAAAAATGTTCCCGTGAGTGCGTAGTTTTTTCGAGTACATGTGACACAAATAAATACACACACACACACTCCACACACACCACACACACACATCTAAGATCAAAAATTTTAAAAGTTATAAGATAAGATACATAATTGTCTTTGAAATGATGGTGAGGACTCTTTTGACCTGCTGCAGTCTTCTGGTGAAGGCATTTGTACTAAGCCTTTGGGGATAGTTCCAGGATTTAGAATCAGCAATGTTGATGTCCCAATGCCCCTGCTACCATTGTCCTTCAAAAAGAAGGATTCAAGTTCAAGTTCAAGTTTATTGTCACAACCAAGAATGGTACGGTAAAATTTGAGTTACCATACAGCCATACTAAGTGAAAAGCAACAATACACACAACCACATAAAATAAAATTTAACATAAACATTCACCACAGCGGAATCCACATTCCTCACTGTGATGAAAGGCAATAAAGTTCAGTCATCTTCCTCCTATGTTAATCCGTGGCCGGTGCCTTTGAACCCTCCGCAGTTCGCCGCTGCCGACGGTCTGATGTCCAAGTCCCCGCATCGGGATTATCGAAACTCCGGCGTCGGGATGGATCGGAACACTCTGCGGCATGGAGCTCCCGAGTCGGCCTCTTCCCACCGGAGACCACGGCTTCACTGTGTTAAAGTCCACAGGCCCCACGGTCGGAGCCCTTTCACTGGCGTTCCTCCGCAAAGGATCGCAGGCCCCGCGATGGTAAGTCCGCACTACCGCCGCGGCTTGAAGCTCCGGGCCGGTGATGCGGGGAGGGGGGGTGATGCGACACGGAGAAAAATCGCATCTCCGTCGAGATAAGTGGCTGAAAAAATCCATCCATTACGTTTGATTCCCTTAATATCCAGATATTGACAGCCCTCAGTTTTGAAAGTACTAAATGACTGAACTTCGACAGCCCTCTGAGGCATAGAATTCCAAAGTTTGGCCACTTTCTTGTAAACAAATTTCAAATTTTTTTTCCCAGCCTTTATTCGAGTATCATTAAAATTAACCTGGAATCAAAGGAAGGAAACCCTTGAACGGGTTAACTTGGTTTGAACTAATAATTCCATAAATTAGCACCGGCAGAAAAAAAGGAATGAAAATTATCTTTCAATTGGGATCCAAATACACAAACCACAACAACAAGAAGAGCTAATGTGAAATACAGGAGAGAATGTTAGCAACATCTGCTAAATAATTAAACTGGCAGATCAACCACACAATCATTTAATGATTTAAATATGCTTTGCAGTTTAAAAAACTCCTGTTATCTTATGCAGTGGCACTTTCCAAAAGTATATATCCCTTTTGATAATAAATTATCTGATTATTTTGGTATGTTATGATGTTGTAGTACAAGAAAATATACATCATAGATTTAAATAGGTAGGGATATTTTACTTAAGTGATGCATTGATTCTGCTTGGATTATGGGTTGGAAATAGTGAATTATTATATAAGGTGACAAGGTATTTAATTTTAACATTGACTAGACTAAGTGCAGACCCGTTGGGTCTGCTCCCTCAACACAAGATTCCACCACTCACCCGTTCCCTCAACGCAAACCGTTCCCCCAACGCAATATTGCACCACTCACGCATAGCCTCCAACTGCGCAGGCGCAGCTCATTTCTCCTCATCCCCCAGCACTCCCTCCTCCTCCTCTTCACCTTCCCTCTTCAATCCCTAGAGAGGGAGGGGGTAGAGAGGGAGAGGGGGTAGAGAGGGAGGGGGATGTGGTAGAGAGGGAGAGGGATGGAGTAGAGAGGGAGAAGGAGGGAGGTAGAGAGGGAGGGGGAGGGGAGAGGGAGGATAGAGGGAGGTAGAGTGGGGGAGAGGGAGGATAGAGGGAGAGGGCAAGGGAGGGAGAGGGAGGGGGTAGAGAGGGAGGGGGTAGAGAGGGTGGGAGTGAGGGTAGATTGGGAACATCTCCCTCCTCCATCCCCCATCTCCGTCTACTGCCACATTCCCCGCCCCCCCCCCATCTCCCTCCTCCTGATTTCCCTCATCCTCCTCTCCTCAATTCCATTCCCTGCCCCAGGCCCAACCCAGGTCGTTGAGCAGCGCCAGGGCCTGGAACTCGGCCTGGTTCTCGCACTCAGCCTGGCCCTGGCTGTAGATTCCAGCCGTCAGCTTGGACGCCGCCTGGGCTCCAGTGGGCTCGTACCTGACCCCGGACCCAGGCTCGTCTTTGGTTCCAGCGGCGGCTTCTTTGTCGGCCCTGGTCACGGCCCCATCCCAAGCCCCGGGCTCGGCCCTCACTCCAGCTCCAGCGCCACCCTTCCCATTGGGCATCTGGCGTCGGCAGCCGCCACCACGCAAGCGCTGGAGTGCCCCTCCCTGCCAAGTGTCCCGTTCTGCCTTGCGAGTGCATTGTGACGTCACTCGGGTTTTCTTCCACGAAATGGGTGCGTTTTCGGGCTGTTTTTAAAACTTTAAATGATTAAAAAGTTCTGAAATATGGGTGGGAATGCGACGAGAATATGCTTATCGCCTCGATGGGAAAAATGTGCGGAGGATATGTGAAAATGGAAAGGCTGTGGCCTTGCATTTGGAAGAAAATTGAAAATATGAACATTTACCAGACTGACACACACACACACAGCCAAAAAAAGATGAAGAGTGCTCGTATTATACTAGACCAAGTGGGACTCGTTGGGTCCCGTCCCTGGGGGGGGGGGGGGGGTGGCCTGCTACATCACACACACACTAGCCACCCCCCACACACACACTAACCAACTACATCACACACACATTAGCCGCCCCCCCCCACACACACTAACCAACTACATCTCACACACACTAACCACTACCCTTGATATTATATTTATATTATTAATTTGCTCCTTTTAGCACATCCCCTGACATATCCACTCATGCATAGCCCCGAACTCGCAGTCGGGGCAAGAGAGGGGGCCACGGTCTTAGATTAAAGGGGAGGCCATTTAAGACTGAGGTGAGATAAAACGTTTTCACCCAGAGAGTTGTGAATTTGTGGAATTCCCTGCCACAGAGGGCAGTGAAGGCCAAATCACTGGATGGATTTAAGAGAGAGTTAGATAGAGCTCTAGGGGCTAGTGGAGTCAAGGGATATGGGGAGAAGGCAGGCATGGGTTATTGATTGGGGACGATCAGCCATGATCACAATGAATGGCGGTGCTGGCTCGAAGGGCCAAATGGCCTCCTCCTGCACCTATTTTCTATGTTTCTATGAGGGGGTAGAGAGATTGAGGGCAGAGGTAGATAAAGGGCAGAGGCAGAGCAGAGGCAGAGCAGAGGCACAGAGAGGGCAGAGGCACACAGAGGGCAGAGGCAGCGAGAGGGCAGAGGCAGCGAGAGGGCAGAGGCAGAGACAGAAGCAGAGAGAGGGCAGAGAGGGAGGGGGGGGCAGAGAGGGAGGGGGTAGAGTTTGAGGGGTGTGGGGGCGTGCGGTGTCCCAGAGGCCCAGGCGCTTCTAGAGAGGGAGAGGCCGGAGAGGGGCGAAGGAGGTTGGAGGGGAAGAGGAGGGGTGGAGAGGAAGGGGGGAGAGGAGGGGGGGGGAGAGGATCCGACCAAACGACCCGAGAACTTGGCTGCTTCAGTACAGGGCCCGACTTGCTCGTTCTTTCTGCATCTTTTGAATAACAGGGGGGGGGGGGAGGAGGAGGGAGGGGTCGACCCGAGCAGCAGCCATTTCCGTGTTGTTTTTTCGCAAAGATGTGATTATACACAAACAAACAAATACACACACAACCAAATACATCCAATAGTACCAAGTGGGACCCATTGGGTCCCATCCCCACACACACACACACTAACTTGATATTATATTATTATTATTAATTCGTTCCTTTTGCCCCATCCCCCGCCCTATCCACTCATTTATAACCCCCAACTGCACAGGCGTGGCTAGAGGGGGGATAGAGAGGGAGAGAGGGTAGAGAGGGAGGGGGAGAGGGTAGAGAGAGGGGAGTAGAGATTGAGGGGTGGGTGGGGGGCATGGCATCACAGGGGAGGGCTGGTTGATGAGCGCAATACTCCACCACTCACCCATAGGTCCCAATATTCACCACTCCCTAGAGAGGGAGGGGGGCAGGGAGGGGGGGGAGAGGAAGGGTGGGCAGAGAGGGGGGGCAGGGCGGGCGGGGTGGGCAGAGAGGGAGGGGGGGCAGAGAGGGAGGGGTGGGCAGAGAGAAAGAGGGGCAGAGAAGGAGGGGGCAGAAAGGGAGGGAGGGGCAGAGTGGGAGGACAGAGGGGGAGTGGGGCAGAGGGGGGGGCAGAGAGGGAGGGGGGCTGAAAGGGAGGGGGGCAGAAAGGGAGGGAGCAGAGAGGGAGGGAGCAGAGAGGGAGGGGGCAGAGAGGGAGGGGGCAGAGAGGGAGGGGGAAGAGAGGGAGGGGGAAGAGAGGGAGGGGGCAGAGAGGGAGGGGGAAGAGAGGGAGGGGGGCAGAGAGGAGGGGGCAGAGAGGGAGGGGGAAGAGAGGGGGGGGGGCAGAAGAGAGGAGGGGGCAGAGAGAGTGGCAGAGGGGAGGGGGCAGTGTAGGGGAGGGTAGGGTTTGGAGGAGGGGGAGGGGGTAGAGGCAGCACCTACCCAGGTCGTAGAGCAGCAGCTTCCCCAGCAGGCAGCGGATGGCCGGCCGATCGTGACTTCTGCGAGAGGAAGCCCACCCACCCGCGTGACAGACGATCAGGCAGGGGAGACAAAAAGGAGGTCGTCCCCCGTAATGGCCAGAAATCGGCAGGTGGAAAAGGCGTCATGATTCCCCGAGTCCCTGTGATTGACGGAGGAATCACAGGTCTCCATAGACGGCCTCTCCCAGAGGGAGTAATGGCCGCCAGGGCCACCTTCCCACCGCGCTGCCCCGACCCTCACCTGGGACCTCGGGAGCGCTCTGGAGCTCGGTTGCGCTCGGGAGCTGCAGTACAGAGCCCACTTGCTCGTTCTTTCTGCATTTTTTGAAGAACCGGGGGGGGGGGGGGGGGGGACATAATGCAGCAGGCCGCGAGGAGCAGAGCCATTGTGATGTCATAAGCGATACCATCTCGTTTATTTTCAAAGTTATTTCAGATTTCTGAACATTTTCATAAATAACTTGAGAAATAATGCATGAAATTTTCAGATAAGCCGATTTTTGACTTCACGGCACAAATCTCTATCGGAATATGTAAAAATTTCACCGTTTGCGCATCGTGTCTTCGAGGAGATGTGAATCGCACACGAACATCACATAACTAAATACACATCCAAGAACAGAGTTTTATGGTTATAAAGGATATGATATGGTATATGATATGATAGATAGATGTCAACCATTCCCATTTGAATTGGCTGGTTGGTGGGGACCCTCAAATTCAATGGTGTCTCCCGCACAACTGCAGAATACAACTTTCAGAAGAGAGCTTCCTCTACAGATTTATATCTATCAAACTATTCCTCCAATCCTTTCTGTCTCAAACATATTTCTACACTTGAGCAAAATGCAAAAGTACTGCAGGAGCTCAGCAGGTCCGGCAGCATCTGTGTAGGGAATTGACTGACAATGTTTCAGATCCAGACCTTCTTCAGGCTGATTGGAGTAGGGGAGAAAGCTGGATGAGGGAGAGGTGTGGTTTGTCAGAGGAGTGGCGTAAATGGCAAAGACTACAGATGAAGAACAAGACCAAAAGGCATCAGATAAGGAGAGAAGAGGAAGAGTGAAATATAAAGGAGGGGGAGGGTTATGGATGATAGGGGCGGGAGAGTGGAAGGAGGGAGGTAAAAAAGGAAATGGGCCACTCAGAAATGGGAGATGAGTGTAGAAGATCGTGAAAAGGGCATTATAACTGGGGAGGTGTGAGATTGTAAGAGAACTGTGTTCGCACAGGGTGAGGGGTGAGGGGGGTGGAGCGTGGGGTGTAGCACCAGAGTTGCGGTGTATTGCTTGAAGTCAGAGAATTCAATCTTCATGCCGCTGGGCAAAGTAGACAAAGCTTGAGGAGGTGCATGTGAAGATCTGTGTCATCTGGAAGGACTGCTGGGGATGAAAGTGTAACTGGATGTGCAGAGACAAGTGCAGGTGCAGGGGTGGCACTGTGACCAGCGGTAGATTTGTTGCCCTACAGCGCCAGAGACCCAGGTTTGATTCTGCCTGCGGTACTGCCTGTATGGAGCTTGTACATTCTCCCCGTGACCACGTGGGGTTTCTCTGGGTGCTCCGATTTCCTCTCACACTCCAAAGATTTTCAGGTTTGTAGGTTAATTGGCTTTGTTAAAAATTGTAAATTGTCCCTAGTGTGTAGGATAGTGCTAGTGTACAGGGATCACTAGTCTGCGCAGGCATGGTGGGCCGAAGGGCCTGTTGCGCGCTGTATCTCTAAACTAAACTAAACAAAACAAGTGTTACATCTGCAATTGCAAGGGAAACTATTTGGGGAGCAGTCAGGTCCCAAATAAGTGGATAGGAATAAGTGAACCCATGAGTTGTGGATGGAGAAGTCTCTCAGGAAAACCGAAAAAGGTGGGCATGGAAAATATGACTTATGGAGGGATTAGGTTGAAGGTGATATCGGAGAATTATTTTGTGGATGCAGGGGCTGGTGGGGTAAAAGGTGAGGACCAAGGGAACATTATCCTAGTTGCCTTTGGGGGAGAGAGAGTGAGAGCAGAACTGCAGCACACAGAGGTCACATGGGTGAGGGCCCCATCCACACCAGCAGGGAGCAAATCACGTGTACTGAAGAGTTCATCATGGATGTCCTATGGTGGAAAGCCTCATCTTGGGAGCAGATGTGGCAGAGACTGAGAAGTTAAGAAAGGGATAGCATCCTTGCAAGGGGTGGGTGGGTCCCCCATTTCCTTTTTATTTCCCTGGAAACCCATTTCCTTTTGAACACCATCCTTTCCCCTTTGCCCTTCCACCGACTATCCCTCCCACTGGCTTTACATTTCACCCCTCTTGTCTCTTTATCTGACACCTTTTTTGTTTCCTTTTCACCACCTTCTTTCAGTCGCTTACTCAGCCTACCTGCCAAACAAAGCACACGACCCTTCCATCACCTGTACCCACCTATCCCTTGCAAGGTTTCGCCCCGCCCCCACCCATCTTTTCCAGCTTTCTCTCCCCTGCTCCAATCACTCTGAAGAACAGTCCTGACCTTAAACTCCGTCTGTCCATTCCCTCCACAAATGCTGCCTGATCCGCCGAGTTCCTCCAGCAATGTGTTGGCTCAAGATTCCAGTGCCTGCAGTTTCTTACAATACAATACAATACAATACAATACAATACAATACAATACAATACAATACAATACAATACAATTCAATTTATTGTCATTTGGACCCCTTGAGGTCCAAACGAAATGCCGTTTCTGCAGCCATACATTACAAACAAATAGACCCAAGACACAACATAATTTACATAAACATCCATCACATTGCTGTGATGGAAGGCCAAAAAAACTTCTCTCTCCACTGCACTCTCCCCCCCCGATGTCAGAGTCAAAGTCAAAGCCCCCGGCGGGCGATGGCGATTGTCCCGTGGCCATTAAAGCCACGCCGGGTGATGCAAGGTCGCACACCGGGTCTTGGTGTTAAAGCCCCCGGCGCGCGCTCGCAGAGACCCGCCGCCATTCCAAGCCGCGCGGGGCGGTGGTGTAAGGCCCCGCTCCAGGTGCTCTTCAACCCCGCAACTCGGGCGGGAGAAGTCGCCGCTGCGGAAGCCCCGAAAAGCGGTCTCCCTCCAGGGACCCGCGGGCTCCCGGTGCCGCCCGCCAAACCCGCAGTTGCAGCCACCGAATCTCCGGAGGTCGGGCCGCAGCAGCGTCCACCACAGCTCCACCCGCTCTGGACTCGGCCAGCTCCGCGACGGTGAGGTGAGTAGTCGGCACCAGAGCCCCCGGTCTTCCTGTTGGAGGCCGCTCCTCGTTGCAGCCCCAACGACAACGGAGACCCGACAAAGAAAAGGTCGGGTCTCCCGTGCAGGGAGAGATTTAAAAGTTACCCCCAACCCCCCCACACCACCCCCACCCCCCTACACACATACCCCAACAAAAATAACAAACACTACATAAAAACATAGACATAAAATAATAAAAACGCAGACGGACTGCAGAGGCCGCTGCAGACGAGAGTCGCCATACTTCTATGCTTCTTGTTTCACTGTCTCCACATAGCAGCAAGCTCCACCATTTCAAACCTCTGGCATTCAATGGCCTTCACAATGTTCCTCAACAGTGTGAAAATCAGATCAGACAACCCTTAGAGAGAATGCAATTAAGTTGCCAGAAATTACCTTACGGAGTTCCATAATGCAAACAAAATGCCCGTGTGGCGGGCCCGGCGCGGCTTTAATGGTCGCAAGACATTCGAACGCCCGCCGGGGCTCCAACTTCGTGACATTTAGACCTGGAGCGGGGCCGTACATCGACCGGCGCGGCCTAAAATGGCCATGGGACTTATCATCGCCCGCCTGGGGCTTCAACATCGGGCTTCAACATCGGGAGAAAAATGGAGAGCAGGGGAGAGAAAAGACTTTGCCTTCCATCACAGTGAGGAGGAGGTTCACTGTAATGGATGCTTGTGTGAATTAAATTGGTTGTGTGTCTTGTAGGAATCGTTTTTGTTTGTATGGCTGTAGAAACAGAGTTTCGTTTGAGCCGCACTGAGGTTCAAATGACAATAAATATTGTATTGTAAAAAAAACAAAAAAAAAAACACTATGAAGATAGACAGGAGAACTCTGCTGCCAAAATAAATAATCATATTTTGGTTCACTTGTAAAACAGAAAAAAAACAGAACAGAACCTCTTCATGGAGGCACAAGCTGGATGTACATGATTTAGGAATTAATTCAACTCACCACTGAAATTTCCAATTATTAAATTATTTAGAAAATAAAAGAGAGGAACATTTATCCTCGACCGCTCCCTCTTTCAACGGGTTGATTGATTTTTCCACTCTTACACGAGTATACTGCACAACTCTAGTTTACAATATGTCAGGCAGGGTAGAAAATCAGTTTTGTAAACACTGTACCTTTATGTATGGTTCACTGAGTCTAAAGTGCAATAAAAGTTAATGGTTCTGGTGAAAGACTATTATACATTTCTTGTTACGAAACATAGACATCCGCCCTGCCCTTCATAAGGTTCCAGTTCTATTCTCATCCACCAATACGCTGCCAAGTAATGTTTGGCTTGAAGTTACATATAAACAGAATAACAGTAGAATCTGAAACTGAGACTAGGTACTCCAACACAATAATTACGGATTAACATAAAATGGATCTTACCTTCAAACCAGGTGGTCCAGTATTTCCATTTGCTCCTGGAATCCCGGGCTCTCCCTGAAGGCAAATATTACAACAGATCTGTGGTCAAACTAACTATGCAAATATAATTGATTTTATTTGATGCTTTGTACTCAGTCGATTCTTTCAATACAAATTGATCTTGCTTAGCAGTACAGAGAAATGCCATTCGGCCAACCCAGTTCGCACCAGTGTTTATTATCCTTGCAAACATACTCTACCCTTCTTCACCTATCAATGACTCCTCAGCTCATCCCTCAGTTGCTTACCCTTGAATGCATCGCATCACATGCATCCCAATTGTCTGCCGAGCTAACGTGTTCCCCATTTCAAGCATGTTGTATTTTAACAGGTATTGGAACAGGGATTCCCAAAGATTATAGAGACTCCATAAGGTTTTAACATTGAGGTAATTTAGTTAGAAAGCTGACAAAAAAACTAAGGATAAATTAAAGTTTGCTCGCACACTGATGGCCCTCATTGAAAAGCTATCCATGATTCCAGGTCCACCATGTTACTGGGCATTGATGTGAATAAATAGGGGCGTATTTTAAAGAGTTTGGAACCATTGCTTTTGTGTACATAACAGTCTGTCTGGTTTGTATTGACCAGTGGTCGTTGTTCATAAGGTTATAACTGATAGTAGAAATAGGCCATTCGGCCCATCTAGTTTACTCCACCATTCAATCATGACTGATCTATCTCTCCCTCTTAACCCTATTCTCCTTCCTTCTCCTTCCTTCTCCCCATAACCCCATACTAATTAAGAATCTGTCTATCTCTGCCGTAAAAAATATCCACTGACTTGGCCTCCACAGCCTTCCGTGGCAAAGAATTCCACAAATTCACCACCCTATAACTAAAGAAATTTCTCCTCATCTGCTTCCTAATAGAACACCCTTCAATTCTGAGGCTATGACCTCTAGCCCTAGACTCTCCCACTAGTGTAAACTTCCTCTCCACATCCACTCTATCCAAGCCTTTCACTATTCATGATGATCCCAGGTCCCTGCCACTCAATTCACGGCTAAGCCGTGAAAGCGTCAGGCTTTCTCAGAACTTTGGCGTAAAATATCCCAAAACATCACCTCAGACAAAGTCCACCACAGAAGTAGCGAATGGGGAAGAACAATTTGCGTAATTGTCCAGCCTGAATTTAAGTTTACACAGAAGGGTGGTGGAATAATTTTAAGTTTGCCAATTTCAAAAACCTCCAAATGGGCTGGAAGTTCAACTGCCAATTTTACTATGGGCGAATTCCAAGTTAAATTAGGAACAATTGTTCCTTTGATATCATGAGCTATCGTAGGCAGAATTTGTATTTACCCATGTTATTCCTATTAAAAAAAATAGATAACTAGGGGAAATGTTGGGGATTATTCTGATTTGTTTTTCTAACTTTTCTGGAGAAGAAAACACAAGATACACTTGAATTATTGGGTTTGCAGTTCTTGACCAAGATCATTCATGAAAACCTGCATAATTTTTATCACTGCCTTTAAATTTAAATGTTACATTTTTCATAACTTTTAGCAAAAAGACACATACTGTATGTCCTTGTGATGTACAAAACAGGAATCTAGGATGTTAACCCAAGTACAGCAAAGGAACAGATTGGAATGATGGGCAACTTGAATGTTTTAGAGGTCCAGGTTTTTATAAATCCACAAAACATGTTTTAAAATTCATTTTCACGATCGGCCTCACTGGCAAGCCAGCATTTATTCCATAGAAAATAGGTGCAGGCGGAAGCCATTCGGCCCTTCGAGCCAGCACCGCCATTCATTGCTGATCGTCCCCTATCAATAACCCGTGCCTGCCTTCTCCCCATATCCCTTGACTCCACTAGCCCCTAGAGCTCTATCTAACTCTCTCTTAAATCCATCCAGTGACTTGGCCTCCACTGCCCTCTGTGGCAGGGAATTCCATAAATTCACAACTCTCTGGGTGAAAAGGTTTTTTCTCACCTCAGGCTTAAATGACCTCCCCTTTATTATAAGACTGTGGCCCCTGGTTCTGGACTCGCCCAACATTGGGAAACATTTTCCTGCATCTAGCTTGTCCAGTCCTTTTATAATTTTATATGTTTCTATAAGAATCCCCCTCATCCTTCTAAACTCCAGTGAATACATATCCCCCTTCCCGCCTATCCCACCTTCCAGAGGTGCCATGGCTGCCGCTGAGAAGCCGAGGCAGGAGCCTCGCAGCTCAGGCCTCGCGGGCCGGCGGTGGGCCATTGCCGTTTAATGGAGCCCGCGGCCATGGGTGCCTGGGACTGCGGAGACCGCAGATGGGGCCTGGGTCGGTGCCACGGAGGCGTCTGGAGCGGACCCGGCAGTGTTAGTGGAGAGGTTGACGCGGTGGTCGATGATGGCGCTGACCGACGGACGAGGACAGACACGTGGAAGTGAGGAGGCTGCTGCCAAGGGAAGGAACAAAGGAGTACCCGGCGTGAGGTGACTGCCATGAGGGAGGGGGGTAGAACAATGGTGACCTGTCATGGGGGAACCGCTGTGAGGGAGGGGGTGGGGAAGAACAGGGGGGGAACTGGCAAGAGGGGGGGGGGGGGATTTGTAACATTATAAGTGCCCTTTATTGAGGATTATTTGCATATATGCAGGCAAAAAATGTCACTGTGACTTGTCACATATGATAATAAAGTGTTGAATTCAATTCATTTGTCCTGAACAAAGGTGGTGCTGAGCTGTCTTCTTGAACTCCTGCAATCCTACTGGTGCAGGTATTTCAACAGGGCTGTCTGAGTGGGAAAATCCAGTATTCAGACCTGGCAAGGAGGAAGGATATATTTCCAACTCAGTGTGTGATGTAGAGAGGAATCTATCATACAGAGTGTTTTCATGTGTCTGTCACCCTTGTACTTCTCCATGGTACAGGATGGCACTGATCCGAAAAGTCACCTATCAAGTCTAAATAACCATCCGGACCCAAAAGAGCCGGTACCTTCCTCAACTTTGGTGCCACTGTGGGGTTATGTTGTGTCGTGGACTTCTGCGTTTGTGCTTTAAAAAATATGTTTTATTTATTATTTATTTTAATGTTACTTGACTGTAAGGAAAATCCATTTCGTTGTCTCTTATGAGATAATGACAATAAATTGAATCCAATCCAATCCAATCACCCTTCAGTCTGAAGAATGGCCTTGACCTGAAACATTACCTTCCATGTCCTCCAGAAATGGTGCCTGATCCACTGACTTATTCCAGCATTTTGTTACTGACTTATTCCAGCATTTTGTTACTGACTTACTCCAGCATTTTGTAAAGCAGCATCTGCAGTTCTTTGTATTTATATTCTCAATGCTTGTTCTTTGGGAAATAAAGAAGACTGAGGAGTGATCTAAATAAAATTGTTAGGATTTTGAAATAAATTGATAGGAATGATAGAAAATAACTTATCATCTTGTGGATTAACTTCAGTAAATTTCTCCACATAGCAGATGGTTGAAGTGTGGAACTATCTCCTCAGTATTACCTTAATTAGTGAATCAATGATTTATTATGTAACTGAAACATATCGCAGGGCAGGATGCCAATGCAGATAAATTAAATGACGAAAGATAAACAATGATATCACAAGATAGCAGAACAGGCAGGAGAGGCCATAATTGTGTATTTATAAAAATCATGCGACACTGATGATAATATTAATTGTATTGTCTTGGGAACATGCAGTGGAAACCTTGCTTGGACACAAAGTTAACTTTATGTTATTAAGTATTTATCGAAAATGAAATCTTATAAATAGTAGAAATGTATCAGAAGTTTATAAAACCTCTGCAAACTGAGCAGTCCTTTATTTCCTTCAGACACGAGTATTTAAACCCACTTACTGCAGGGCCAACATGTCCAGGAGAGCCAGGCCTTCCCTTTTCACCTCTGCTACCCTGTAATGACATTGATCCATCATTTAAAAACAAGTTATTGACCAAAGATTACATGGATATTCATAATTCAACACTTCCAGTAAATTAACTTTGCAAAACAGCACAATAAACAAATGATCATGTCTT
Source organism: Amblyraja radiata (assembly GCF_010909765.2). Taxonomy (NCBI): domain Eukaryota; kingdom Metazoa; phylum Chordata; class Chondrichthyes; order Rajiformes; family Rajidae; genus Amblyraja; species Amblyraja radiata. The sequence goes on along the minus strand of NC_045959.1, from coordinate 17,262,314 downwards.
TGACAGCATTTTGGCCAGCTGTCCTGATATATTCACACATGGCTCAATGTCTTACTTTGAAGTTGGAATACTTCGACTGCTCCTGTTAAGTTAGTTGGAACAGATAAGTGTAAGTGGTAATTTGCTGATTTTCACCCATCATAGTCTCATTAGCAAATAAAGAATTCAAGCACAATTTCTGGAATGGAATACTTTATTGTCACATGTGACTAGGCACAGTGAAATTCTTAGCTGCATACACAATGTATACAAATAGCAGTCACCTACGGCGCTGACAAAGTTACAAAGCACGCCGGCTCCTCCTTTTATTCTCCACCCCACAGCAGATCCTCCATGTCGGGTCCCCATTGTCCTTTGTTCTCCCCCATCCCCAATTGTCCATTGTTATCCCCCCACTTCCCCCACAACAGTCCCCCTACGCTGGGTCCTCCGTTGTTCTTCCTCCTCCCTCACGGGTGGACCTCCAAGCTCTCATCGACCGCGGGTCGACCCGCGAGGCATCGCCATCGCCACCGCCGTGAGGCTTCACCACCGCCGAGGCCCCATCATTGCGAGGCTTCATCGAGGCCTCACCGCCCCACTTCACGCCTCCGTGGTGCCGACCCAGGCCCCAGCCGACCCGGACTCTGACCCGCGAAACCTGGCTCCTCCGTCTGACCCGCGAGGCCCCTGCCGGGCCCCGACCCGGACTTCTACGTGGCGATCCAGAAGGCATCGAGACCGCAGCGCCTCAATAAAGGCCCCCGGCCGCGTATTTCTATAAGTAGCTCCACAATTAAACTAAAACTGGACTGTTCTGAATCTGTTTCTCTTTCCATAAATGCTGCCTGACCTCCTGTGTTTACAACAATTTGTGTTTTCATTTCAGATTTCTGGCAACAGTAGTCGTTTTTTAATTTTGAGCCAATATTGTGTTCCCTTTGAACATTTCAATTCACTAAAATCTTGGGAGGAATATATGAATAGTAAGCAGGCGCATTAAAATGTAAACTTTTACCCACCTGAATATACTGAGATAATTTATGCTTTGTTACTAGTGCAAATACATGGAATTAAAATCACAGCCATCCACTCAAAAGCACAGCAGAAGCAAATTTGCACTGCCAGCAAATACTGTAATACAAGAATTAAACGGTTTCCGGTGCACTTAGAACTGTTTGTATGGTTGAGGTTTTGCTGCTATTAAAGTAGTACTGGTGATATTATTGTAGAATTGTGTTCAATAACATAAACTATTTCATAATCTTGCCCCTAATAAAAAATATCGTTCATAATATAGCGCTCTATTAATATGCAAATCCATAAGCAAGCTCAGAGAAAGAAGACCTGCATCAAGTTGCAAACTGGCACAAGGAGTTGGTCCATTTACAACATTCCATAGTTTGCCTGGCACAAATAACAGTTCACTCTCGGCTTCTCTGTGGTTCTGAAGAATTTGCCACAATTGCATATAAAGTAAACTAGACCATTGGGTCCCGTCTCCAAAACGTGTGGTTGTGGGGGGGGTGGGGGGGCCTGCGGCGTCTCACACACACTAACCACCCTACACACACACACACAGGGGGAGAGAGGGGGAGGGAGGGGGAGGGGAGAAGGGGCAGTGGGGGGAGAGGGGAGGAGTGTGGGGAAAGGAAGGGAGAGGGAGGGGTGTTGGGGAGGGGGGTGTGGGGGTGCATGGGGTGGTGTGTGGGGGTGTATGGGGGTGTGGCAGAGGAGGGTAAGGGGAGGGGGCCTGGGGGAGGTGGGATGTGGGAGAGGGATGTGAGGGAGGGGGTGTGTAGGGGAAGGGGATGGGGGAGGGATAGGGGGTGTGGGGGAGGGTGTGTGTGGGGGAGGGGGGTGTGTGGGGGAGGGGGATGTGGGAGGGGGGGTGTGGGAGGGGGGGTGTGTGGGAGGGGGGGTGTGGGGGAGGGGGAACCTTCAAAACCTTCATAACCTTTGTACTATTTCACCGATCAGAACAAAACGTCTTTGATTTGCAGCAGAGGAGAATGGTGAGTAAGGTGGCAAAAAATCGTAGCGCTATGGGGGATCATTTTGCGCAAATTTAATTACGTCGCAGACAGGAAGTGGTCAAGATGAGAGTTTTAGTAATATATAGAAGATAGCTTATTAAACACACAGAACTCATCTTACACGGTGCCTTTAAACAATGGGATAATAGTTAATGCAATGATAAATAAACTAATTGATGGAACAGGACTGCTTAGTCTGCTAAATCTCGATTCTGCATGTGAAAAAACCTTTTGAGATATTAAATGTAACACTATATTTTCTCTTTTGCTGAAATCAATCTTTCTATTACCCTCTCTGTACCTGATTTGACGGATTTATTCTCTTCATTGTGCCTCTGATTCAGTCTCAGTCCTTAAATATCATGTTAAGGGATTAGTTTGTTGGTGGTCTACTTCTAATGGCCCATATGCCCCATTGACCTTCCCAACACAATTTCCCTCGGGCAATTTATGAGCTGAATTGTGTAGCAATCAATCCCACCACAGCAATTCAGAATATCTGCTATCCAATTGTCGAGAAATCCAAGTGGTTCAGCACCTGGCTCATCAGATGATGTTTGTTGCTCCCTTTCCACTCACCTGGGCCCAGTTACCATGCTTCCTGTCAACTAGTGTCTCATCTCCTATTCCCCTCCCCCCACCCCTTCCCTTCCCCCACCCCCTTCAAATTACCTCGCTCACTGGAAAATATATTATAACGCATTTGGATATTGCCTGGATTAGGGAGCATTAGCAATAAGGAGAGCTAATACTCAAACTTTGGATTGTTTTCTCTGAAGTGTCAGAGCTGAGGGACGATCTGATAGAAGAATGTAAAATTATGAGGCACTGCCAGGTCAGATAGTCAAAGTATTTTTTCTTGGCAAAATGTCAAATACAGGGCACAGTTTTAAGGTGAAAAGGGGAAAAGTTTAAAGGAGATTTATATGGTAAGATTTTTTACACATAGCTGCCAGGGAAAGTGGTAGAAACAGATACAATAGCAAAGTTTAAGAAGAATTTCCACAGACTCATAAACAAGCAGGAAATGACCATGTTGAATTGAACTTGGCACCATGTGCAGCACATATGTAGTGGACTGAATGGCATTCTATGTAGTAATGCTGTGCAAAACCTAACAAAAAAATAATTAACAATGTTTTCAGGTATCGATAGAACTAACATCCAATAATTCCGAAAGGCTGTCAATCCCGCAGCTCCAAAATCCCAAGTGCGTTAGAATATCAGAGATTTACTGTAATTGATTTTTGTAGTTTGTTGACCGCGCACACAGCAGCCTTTGTGTGATGGAGAGTTTGAATTTAAATGTTTAGGGTGCGATATGGATGGCCAAGCAAGTAGTCTGCTTTGGATGGTGCTGTACTTCCTGAGAATTCTTGAAGCCACACTCATCAGTGGGACACAGTGCAGGCATGGTGCATCACAGGTAGTGGGAATGAACGTGATAGGGAACAGAGGGATGTCATGGTTGGCCTCAGCATTACAGGATTGAGAAGGTTCACAAGTTTAAATTGGTTGGGAAAAGAGGGTTGGGAGTATAATTCAAAGCTGTGACCAGTAGTGTTGAACAGAAATGGACATATCTGTCACATGCCAATGTAACTGTCTAGTGGATCATAAAATTAATTTTCCCAGTTGAAATTTTGGGAGCGAGCCAGGTGGAGACTGTGTGTTGCCCAGCTACCCGGGGGAGTCATTTTACTTGTGCCAAGGGCCCAATTTCACTTCCAAGAAGAAGATAACTTGACGAATGCCAATTACCACAACTTGGCCAATTACCACAACTTACTTGATGCTCCCAACAAGAGGGCATCTGTAGGCAAGGCCTGTGCCAGAAGAGTAGCCCCAAATGAACCATTAGCTTGCTCTGCTGGGGGATATGCAGCTTATCAATGTTCTAAAACTAATCTGGGCAAACATTAAAACTGTGGGAATTGGTCCAAGGGAGATAAATGTGGAGCACAGAGCTGTGGGGGTTGGAAGGGGGAGAATGTAACTTGGAGTAGTGGCTTTTGAACAAGATGGTAGGGTGGTGGGGAAGCTCCACTGGAATGAAAGATGGCATAAAGCCAGTGTGAGGCCTATCTATTGTTTTGAAACAGGGTAGTATACCAAAAAAAAAAGATACAAAGTGCTGGAGTAACTCAGCGTGTGCGACAGCATTCCCCAGAGATGCTGGCTGACCCACTGATTTACTCCAGTATTTGTGCGTCTTTTTTTTACAAACCAGTATCTGCAGTTTCTTGTTTCTAATATACTAAAGCTGGTTACAGGAGCAGACTGGAGCATCCGGTGAAAACCCATGTGGTCACAGGGACAATGTGCAAACTCCACACAAACCGCGCCCAATGGCTGGATTGAACATGTGTCACTGGCGTTGTGAAGCAGCAGCTCCTCAAAAGGCTATTAGTTCAAGTCTCAACTCACAACACAACATCGAGGTATATTGCAATGTGGTTCCTGTGACGTGCTGCACTGTTCAAAATGCTATCTTTCAGATAAAATATTAAACTGAGCCATGCGGAAACGAAAAAGACTCAGTGGCATTGGGTTGAAGAAAGACAGAGTTATTATCCTCAGACGCTTGGCCAAATTTATTGAAAGGACCTGATGAAGCAGATCTGGAGGTCTCATCTAGATGGGGCAAGTAAAACTAGAGGGCATGTTTCATAATAAGGGTTTGCCTATTTAAGACTGAGATGAAATGGAATTCCTTCCCTCAGAGGGTGATGAATCTTTGGAATTCCCTACACTGGAGCTCTGTGGAAGTTGAGTCACTAAATATATTCAAGGATGAAGGTAGTTCATGGAAGAGTCAAAGCCTGAAGGAACATGTAGAAAAACGGAGGCCAATATTAGATCAGCTGTGACCACATTGGATGGCAGGGCAGGCTCAAGGGAGGTTAAAGGGGCTGTCCCACTTGGGCGACCTAATCGGTGAGTTAAAAAGAGTGTCTTCGACCTTCCAGCTTGAGGGCAGAGAAGGGGAGAGAAGGGGAGAGAAGGGGAAAGAAAGGGGGGAGGAGAAGGAGTGGAGACACTTTTAAGAAGTATAATAAAGATTAGCGGGCATTTTACCTACCGGTAGGTCTTCCTGGATCCTGAAAACTCCAATGAGCCAATCAAAATGCCCGGTCAGTGAAGGAGATTGCCTACGGCTGCCCTTGAGTGCCTGTAAGTAAATAGCGACCCCACTCCACTACGATTTAAAAAGACCCATGCCAACCAAATTTTACTCACAGAAAATTTTTCAACATGCTGAAAGATTTTCCGCGACCTAGCTGAGGCCACGAGTATTCGGGAACTTCCCTCGAGCATGAAGGAGAGTTCCAGCGACCTCATCGGACCTCCTAGGACCACGTGTCGACCATGCTGCGAGTTTGAAGGTCAAAGACACTCTTCTAAACTCGCAGATTAGGTCACCCAAGTGGGACAGCCCCTTAATCCTGCTCCTGTTACTGTGGTCACATTCATCTTAGAAACGTTGATGTATTAGACCACATTGTATTTGTTAGCAGCTTGAACTCTCAATTACACCAAAACACACAGGAAATCATTCAAATCACATTCATACAAGCCCAAACCTTATTGTGGGAATACGGCAAAAAACACCTACCCTTTTTCCAGGAACTCCTGGTAATCCATCTCGCCCTATCAGTCCTTCAGGTCCCTATAAGATATGCCGTGTGGAGCAAATCAAAATTAATGGTTTGCATTAAAACCAAAAATTGGTAATTTGAATTATTGATATGGTTTCACTCAATACATACCTGTGCACCTGAGGGGCCTGACACTCCTGGAAAACCAGGTTGGCCTTTTTCACCCTAATGGCACAATTAAACAAAAAGAGGGACATTAGGTTTTCTCTTTACAAACGATTCATTCTGTAAGTGTTTCACTGCTCATTTCTAGTTAGGATTATCTTTGATGACATTTCCTTTCCTGTCTTTCTGGTCCATTTTTCATTTCTTGAAGAGTGATTATTGATGGCATGTTCCTGAAGGGAAATGCTGCAGCACTCAGTTCCTGGTGTGGGATTTTTACTGGAAAGGATGTGGAAATTAGTTTTAATTGGAGGTTTAGTTAAAACAAAATACGTCTGTGTGGGTTTAAAATCTTGGATATAACACAGATGGGCAATGCTGAAGAAAAATCTGTGTGGTATCTGCTCCAGAGTCTATTATACATGAAAAGTAAATAGATTCCAGTGAAGAAACCATTCTCTTGTTGTTGCCTCTATGTTATTCATCACTGTATGAATAACATGACATTGAAGAATAGATCCTCATGAAAGTTGAACCACTGACTTATTAACAAATTCTGCTTCATTCCATGAACCCAATGCTGCTGACACTTCCCGACCATTTCTTTACCTCACTATCTCCATCGCAGGTGATAGACTTCTGACCGGCATCCAGTATAAACCTACTGACTCCCATGGCTATCTGGACTACACTTCTTCCCACCCTGCTTCCTGTAAGGACCCCATCCCCTACTCTCAATTCCTCCGTCTATGCCGCATCTGCTCCCAGGATGAGGTGTTCCACACCAGGGCATCGGAGATGTCCCCATTCTTCAGGGAACGGGGGTTCCCCTCTCCTACCATAGATGAGGCTCGCACCAGGGTCTCTTCTATAACCCGTGACTCTGCTCTCGCTACCCATCCCCCCACTCGTAACAAGGGCAGAGTCCCCCTAGTTCTCACCTTCCACCCTACCAGCCGTCACATACAACAAATAATCCTCCGTCATTTTCGTCACCTCCAACGTGACCCCACCACTTGCCACATCTTCCCATCTCCTCCCCTGTCTGCTTTCCGCAGAGACCACTCCGTCCGTAACTCCCTGGTCAATTCTTCCCTTCACTCCCGCACCACCCCCTCCCCGGGTACTTTCCCTTGCAACCGCAGGAAATGCTACACTTGTCGCTTTACCTCCCCCCTTGACTCCATTCAAGGACCCAAGCAGTCGTTCCAGGTGTGACAGAGGTTCACCTGCATCTCCTCCAACCTCGTCTATTGCATCCGCTGCTCTAGATGACTGCTGATCTACATCGATGAGACCAAACGCAGGCTTGGCGATCGCTTTGCCGAACTCCTCCGCTCGGTTCGCAATAACCAACCTGATCTCCCGGTGACTCAGCACTTCAACTCCCCCTCCCATTCCGAATCCGACCTTTCTGTCCTGGGCCTCCTCCATGGCCAGAGTGAGGACCACCGGAAATTGGATGAGCAGCCCCTCATATTTTGCTTGGCCGTTTGTACTCCAGCGGTATGAACATTAACTTCTCTAATTTCAGGTAATCCCAACTGTCTCCTCCCCTTCTCAGCTCTCTCTCAGCCCTCTGGCTCCACCTCTTCCTTTCTTCTTCCTGCCCCTCACCCTCACATCAGTCTGAAGAAGGGTTTCAGCCCGGAACATTGCCTATTTCCTTCGCTCCATATATGCTGCCTCACCCGCTGAGTTTCTCCAGCATTTTTGTCTACCTTTGATTTTCCAGCCTCTGCAGTTCCTTCTTAAACACGCTGCATCCAGCTAGCTTCCTTGGATCCTATGCGATCTTACCTTCCACAACAGCCTACCATTCTGAACCTTATCCGCAGCCTTTTAGGCCGATGTAGACAATGTCTATGACCTTGCCCTATTCAATCTTTTTTGATTATTTCATCAGAAAAGCCAATCAAATTCATGAAAAATCTTGCATGTAGAAAACCATGCTGACTATCCAAACCTTTTTTTTTTTTCTTCTTTTTTTAAAATTATTTATTTCGAACAGAATAAAAGGATAAAAAGCAAGTGTGAAACAGCATACAAAAAAATATATATATATTTATAAAGTGTCATAAACACTATCTATAAATAAATGAAATCATATGTGTCCGAAAAGGAGCAGGAAGAAGCCAAAGCTTATTAATTCCCACCCCTTATTCAACTGCTTGTAATTATCTCATACAAATTTAGCAGCTATATGTACACCAGCCACTACATGTACACCAAATTATTTACATTTGAACATTAATCAAATATTTACAAAGCCATACAAAAAAGAAAAAAAGAAAACGAAAAGAAAAAACCCTCATATACTATACAGTATCTCAGTCATATTTACAACCCATCACTCTATAATCACCCTTCCCAATACAATCAGTATAACACATATCCCACTCACAATCACCTATCCTCATCCCAATATCCTTTTAAACAAGTGTTTTTGTACATCTTTTTAAACTAAATTATGCTTGTGCTAAGTTTTATCTCCTGTTCCAGACCATTCCACAAATTCACACCACAGATTGCTATGCACATACTTTTAAGAGTTGTTCTGACATTGAGTTTTTTAAATTATGTTCCCCTCTCAAATTATACCCACCCTGTCTTTCCATAAACAGTTTTTGTATATTTACTGGAAGTAAATTATTTCTTGCTTTGTACATGATTTGCGCAGTCTTAAATTTAACCAGATCAGTGAACTTCAGTGTATGTGACTTTAAGAATAATAAATTGGTATGTTCAAGATATCCAACGTTATTGATAATTCTTATTGCTCTTTTTTGTAATGTGCATAACGGCTGTAGGTTGGTTTTGTAGGTGTTACCCCATATCTCCACACAGTAACTCAGATATGGCAATATGAGTGTATTATACAAAGTATGTAATGATTTGTGGTCCAGAATGTGTCTTGATTTTCCCAATATTGCTATAGACTTTGCCAGTTTTGCTTTGACGTGGTTTATATGTATGCATATATACTTTATCCCTCGGAATATTTTCCAGTAACTTACTTGCCATAAATGTTAGGCTCACTGGTCTATAGTTCCCTGTCCATCTCTTGAGCCCTTCTTAAATAACGGCAAAAACATTAGCCACCCCCCAGTCATCCGTCACCTCACCCATATCTAACGATGATTCATATATTTCAGCTATGGTACCAACAATTTTTTCTCTAGCTTCCCACAGCAACCTCATATATTCTGTATCTGCTCAGGCCCAAGAGATACATTTATCTACCTTCATAGGTTCTGGGATACCCAGTCCCCACTCAACATAATATGGACTGGCCTCAAGACATGTGTAGGAAAGAACAGCAGATGCTGGTTTAAATCAAAGATAGATACAAAATGCTGGAGTGACTCAGCGGGACAGGCAGCATCTTGGGAGGGAAGGAATGGGTGATGTTTCGGGTCAAGACCCTTCTTCAGACTGATGTCAGGGGAGTGGGCGGTACAAAGATAAAATGTAGTCGGAGACAGTAAGACTGGTGGGAGAACTCGGAAAGGGGAGGGGATGGAGAAAAAGGGAAACATACACTGGTACAACAGCAAAAAATCATATAGATCACCTCTGGAGGCACACAACAATTGTCACATCATAAAATCAAGTTACAAACTGAATCTATTGCTTAAGGAGTGAAAACAAATATCCTACTCTGTATCCTCTCAGTCCAGGTTCCCCTTCAGGTCCAGGCAAACCAGCTTTACCCTGAAAAGGAGGAAGGAATACCAGTCAGATAAGGAATTAAACGGAGGAGTCACACAAGCCAAGAGGCGTGAACATTTCCTATTTTTAAAAGCATACACTTATATATAAAATCATGATGGAGGTCATATGGTCTATGCAGCTGGATTTAGACTACATGTGACCACTGAAGGGAGGGGGTGGGGGGGGGTGAGGGATTGTTGGACTAAGTAAATGGGTCCATTTTGCGATTTCCCTTAAAAGTCGCGTCATCTGCACATGTCAAGAAACAAAAGCTGAGAAACAATAAAAAGTGCTTATTATCTACTTTTATGTTTACACATTTTCTTTCATATCTCTACTTTTTGGTGGTAATTTGTGAATTCTGTATGGGCTAATTCTTGTAACCTAATAGCCGTGACGTGCGAGTTACCTATATTACATTATTTTTCTATCTCTATATAATTAAAAGGAAGTGGAATTATTGAAAGGAACCCAGTGCGAAAGGTACTTCTGACCATCAAAGGTGATTTATGAAAATATCCACTAAACCTGACAAGGTGAAAAGATTTTGCTCAAAGCAAGTCATATGCTGGGAATGTTATTGCAACTGTTTTGATGAAGTGAGCCATTAACCAACTAAAGAAAATGCAGTTCTTCATATGTTTTTTCAGATGTATTCTGCAAATGTGTTGGTAATATAAAGGAAATGCACCATTGGGAGGAAGTTGGATGATGGAGAGGAGAGAGTGAGGATAGAAAATTTATATTGCTCAGAATAAGCAGACATTGACATTGTAAATCGTCCTCTCGAATAGAAATGCAAAAGCAAAGCATTACGGTACGGTGCCCTAAACACCTCCAAGACCAAGGAGTTGATTATCGACTTCAGGAGGACACAATCTGGGGAATACGCCCCAATCTCCATCTACGGGGACAGTATGGAGAGAGTGTCCAGCTTTAAGTTTCTGGGCACTCACATCTCTGAGGACCTCACATGGTCCACCAACACCGCTGCGCTGGTCAAGAAGGCACAGCAACGACTGTTCTTCCTGAGAACATTAAAAAAGACTGGTCTGCCCCAACAGCTGCTGTCAACCTTCTACCGCTGCACCACAGAGAGCATATTAACGTATGGCATCTCTGTGTGGTATCTCAGCTGCACGGAGGCGAAGAGGGGAGCTCTTCAGCGCGTCGTTCACAGAGCGCAGAAGATTATTGGGACACCGCTACCAGCCTTGGAGGGCATCTACCACACACTGTCAGCATCCATAAAGACTCCTCACACCCTTGTAATGGACTGTTCGAACTCCTACCTTCCGGCAGACGTTACAAGGCCTTCTATGCCCGCACCTCCAGACTCAGAAACAGCTTAATTCCCAGAGCTATAGCGGCTCTGAACCGGCCCTTCTGAGTTCCCCCCACCCTCATGAACTGTCTCCCTCGGATGGTCACGTCGCACAAACACATCTGCACTTTAGTCTGTTTTAACTATTTTACTGTTTTAATGTTCTTTTTACAAACCATGTTCTTGGGGTATCTAAATCTAAATGTTATTAGTTATTTAAGTTATGACATCGGATGGAAGCTGCAAACCCAAATCTCGTTGCACTTATGTGCAATGACAATAAAAGATTATTATTATTATTATTATTATTATTATTATTATTATTATTATTATAACAGTTTAGCTACAGCTGCCAGTTTTATAGAAAATGTATTCCATGTAACACAAGTGATTGCAGATATATGCCCTTGCATATAAATGAAAAATCTTCCACCATCTAATGGATGAATCTGGATTAAGAATATACAGAAAAATTACTTCCTTCCGCAGTCAATCCACGAGAAAGGATATGAATTTAAATCTGCCCCCTAAAGGACAACAGAGAATTTCCATCAGAATTATCAGTCTGAAGGGTCCCGACCCGAAACGTCACCCATTTTGTCTCTCCAGAGATGCTGCCTGTCCTGCTGAGTTACTCCAGCAGTTGGTGTCTACCTTCGATTTAAACCAGCATCTGCAGTTCTTTCCTACACAAGAGAATTTTCATGATGGAATCTACCATTACGGTACAAGATGGTTCATGCTGGAGGATTTGAGTTTCTGCTTTAGCAAAGGATGGAATTCTAGTATATACTAGACAAAGTGGGACCCGTTGGGTCCCATGTTCACACAGGAGGGCTGGTCCCCCGACACAATATTCCACCTCTCCACCAATTCCAATATTAGTGGCCAGTGGGGGGGGGCTTTCTGGATGGTATGGGTTCTTGGGGTGGCAGCTCAGTCCCTCAAGCCTGATCGGCTCGCAGCTCACTCATGGCTGGTGGGCTGGCAGCTGACATGACTATTCCATGAAATTCCATTTCAAGCAGGGTGCAAGGCCACCAAATTCAAATCCATGTTCCTACCATTTCAAGCAGGCTGCAAGGCCACCAAATTCAAGTGCAGTTTCTTACCACGATGAGCAGGGCGCAAGGCCACCAAATTCAAGTGCAGTTTCCAACCACTTCAAGAAGGGTGCAAGGCCACCGAATTCAAGTGCAGTTTCCTACCACTTTCAGCAGGGTGCAAGGCCACCAGATTCAGTGCAGTTTCATACCACTTCAAGCAGGATGCAAAGCCATCAAATTCAAATGCAGCTTCATACCATTTCATGCAGGGTGAAACCACCATAAAACCACACAAAACACCAAACCCAGTTCAGTAGACATTCAGTGTGTTCAGTTGATTCACAGCTCAGATAGAGTCATGACCTCTCCCTCCCCCATCATGCAGAGACTGAGCCACACCCACACTTCCGGGTTTTATAACCCCTCCCCCTCCCACCGGAAAGGGTGTGGCTTTCAGGGCGTGATTGACAGGAGATAGATTCTCCACATTTTTTAAACACTAATAACACTTTTATTTTACATTGATGGGAAGAATTCTCTGCACCTGCTCAGCGGAGGGGGACTGAGTAAGATGGCCAAAAATCACAGCCGTAAGTGGTAGCGTTTTATCTAAAATCAATATACAATGCTAACAGGAAGTAAGTGCATTTGCAGTAGTGCCTTTTAACTTCAAGCCAAAGCACCCAAGCTGCCATTTGCAGTAAGTAGTGCCTTTCAACTTCAAGCCAAAGCACCCAAGCCACCATTTGCAGTAAGTAGTGCCTTTCAACTTCAAGCCAAAGCACCCAAGCCACTATTTGCAGTAAGTAATGCCTTTCAACTTCATGCCACCATTTGCAGTATGTAGTGCCTTTCAACTTCAAGCAAAGCACCCAAGCCACCATTTGCAGTAAGTAATGCCTTTCAACTTCATGCCACCATTTGCAGTAAGTAGTGCCTTTCAACTTCAAGCAAAGCACCCAAGCCATCATTTGCAGTAAGTAGTGCCTTTCAACTTCAAGCCAAAGCACCCAAGCCACCATGTGCAAAAAGTAGTGCCTTTCAACTTCAAGCAAAACACCCAGGCCACCATTTGCAGTAAGTAGTGCCTTTCAACTTCAAGCCAAAGTTCCCAAACAACCATTTGCAGGCAGTGGCTTTTTACTTCAAACAAACCATATTTACATTTCCAAACTACATTAAGAGTACTCGCAGTTGTGTAGACATTTGTTCAGTGTTATTCAGAGCTCAGAGACACGTGACCCTTGGCTTCATCCATCTTGGAGAGACTGAGTGCGGCACACCACTTCCTGGTTTTATAGTCTCTCCCCCTCCCTCCAGCAGGGGCAGCAGAGAGAATGGTGAAGTTTTTAAACTTCAAGCCAAAGCTCCCAAGCCACCTTGTGCAGTATGTAGTGCCTTTCAACTTCAAGCAAAACACCCAAGTCACCATTTGCAGTAAATAATGTCTTTCAACTTCATGCCACCATTTGCAGTAAGTAGTGCCTTTCAACTTCAAGCAAAGCACCCAAGCCACCATTTGCAGTAAGTAATGCCTTTCAACTACATGCCACCATTTGCAGTAAGTAGTGCCTTTCAACTTCAAGCAAAGCACCCAAGCCACCATTTGTAGTAAGTAGTGCCTTTCAACTTCAAGCCAAAGCACCCAAGCCACCATGTGCAAAAAGTAGTGCCTTTCAACTTCAAGCAAAACACCCAGGCCACCATTTGCAGTAAGTAGTGCCTTTCAACTTCAAGCCAAAGTTCCCAAACAAACATTTGCAGGCAGTGGCTTTTTACTTCAAACAAACCATATTTACATTTCCAAACTACATTAAGAGTACTCACAGTTGTGTAGACATTTGTTCAGTGTTATTCAGAGCTCAGAGACACGTGACCCTTGGCTTCATCCATCTTGAAGAGACTGAGTGCGGCACACCACTTCCTGGTTTTATAGTCTCTCCCCCTCCCTCCAGCAGGGGCAGCAGAGAGAATGGTGAAGTTTTTAGACTTCAAGCCAAAGCTCCCAAGCCACCTTGTGCAGTATGTAGTGCCTTTCAACTTCAAGCAAAACACCCAAGCCAACATTTGCAGTAAGTAGTGCATTTCAACCAAGCCAAAGCACCCAAGCCACCCTTTTCAGTAAGTAGTGCCTTTCAACTTCATGCCACCATTTGCAGTAAGTAGTGCCTTTCAACTTAAAGCCAAAGCACCCAAGCCACCATTTGCAGTAAGAAGTGCCTTTCAACTTCAGGCCAAAGCACCCAAGCCACCATTTGCAGTAAGTAGTGCATTTCAACTTCATGCCACCATTTGCAGTAAGTAGTGCCTTTCAACTTCAAGCAAAGAACCCAAACCACCATTTGCAGTAAGTAGTGCCTTTCAACTTCAAGCAAAACACCCAAGCCACCATTTGCAGTAAGTAGTGCCTTTCAACTTCAAGCCAAGCACCCAAGCCACAATTTGCAGTAAGTAGTGCCTTTCAACTTCATGCCACCATTTGCAGTGCCTTTCAACTTAACGCCAAATCACCCAAGCCACCATTTGCAGTAAGTAGTGCCTTTCAACTTCAAGCAAAGCACACAAGCCACCATTTGCAGTAAGTAGTGACTTTCAACTTCAAGCCAAAGCACCCAAGCCACCATTTGCAATAAGTAGTGCCTTTCAACTTCAAGCCAAAGCACCCAAGCCACCATTTGCAGTAGGTAGTGCATTTCAACTTCAAGCCAAACATCCAAGCCACCATGTGCAGTAAGTAGTGCCTTTCAACTTCAAGCCAAAGCTCCCAAGCCACCATTTGCAGTAAGTAGTGCCTTTCAACTTTAAACCAAAGCTCCTATGCCACCATTTGCAGTAAGTAGTGCCTTTCAAGCCAAAACACCCAAGTCACCATTTGCAGTAAGTAGTGCCTTTCAACTTCAATCCAAAGCTCCCAAGCCACCATTTGCAGTAAGTTGTGCCTTTCAACTTTAAACCAAAGCTCCCAAGCCACCATTTGCAGTAAGTAGTGCCTTTCAACTTCAAGTCAAAGCACCCAAGCCACCATTTGCAGTAAGTAGTGCCTTTCAACTTAAAGCCAAAGCACCCAAACAATCATTTGCAGGCAATGCCTTTTTAACTCAAACAAACCGTATTTTCATTTTCAAACCACATTAAGGGTACTCACGGTTGTGTAGACATTTGTTCAGTGTTATTCAGAGCTCAGAGAGGCGTGACCCTTGGCATCATCCAACTTGCAGAGACTGAATGAGGCACACTACTTCCTGGTTTTATAGTCCCTCCACCTCTCTCCAGCAGGGGCAGCAGAGAGAATGGTGAATTAAAAAAAAACATTAATATCTCTCTGATTTGTCATCGATGGGAAAAATCCTTCGTACCCGTAAGACAGAGGGGGGCTCTGAGCGAGGTGGCCAAAAATGGTGGCCGTAGGCGGCGGCGTTCTGTCGGAAATTGCAGCACAGAGGGCCAAAAGTGGTCAAGATCAGAGATTTAGTAATATAGACGAATGGAATGTAGTACATCTCCATGCAGCAACCAAGGATTTATTTGTCAGCTGCAAGACGTATAACTCACAATGAAATACATGAAGCTCACACTTTCACTCCATCCAGAGTATAGCTGGATGCAGTCTGCCTTCTAGCAAAGCTGTGTCCTGCAAAGGTTTGGCCATTGACATGCTCGTTGAATAGTTTGGCCAATGGTGTGTCCGATGCATGATTTGGCTAATGACATGCCCTATAAATAGTTTGCTCAATGACCTGCTCTGCAAAAGGTTTGCCCAATAACTTGCCCTGTGCATGGTTTGGCTATTGACGTGCCCTATGAATGGTTTGGCCAATGACCTGCCTTGTGCATGGTTTGTCCACTGATGTGCCCTGTGAATAGTTTGGCTAAAGATAGTCCATGTTATTGGTTTGGCAACCACAACTACCCAAGCATGGAGAATTCCCATGCCCATGACGAAAGCACCCCCTTCTTACTGTGACAACCCACTGCCCCACAGTGAGAACTCCCTGTCCATGAGGTGACATCTTCCTGCAAAGTAAACCATTTCTCCACTATATGCTACGGGTCCTTCCATGGGGCTGATGTTTTCAATGTGTTGCATAAGTTATGCAAGTGTTAAGTGAGTACCCAGTATGTAGTCGTCAAAGATGCAAAGCAGTTACAAATGCCACTTTTTGGGTTTATAAGTTAACAAATAATCACATATATTGTGAGTGTTGGCCCATGCTCACAGTTAGTGTTGTTTTCACTTACTAATCAGAAAAAAAAGCTTCAAAAATGGGTTGGTATCAATATATTAAAATTCAATTAGATGTCAGAATCTTGCAATGTGAGTACACGTGGACAGATGATTCATTTCAGAATACAAAGGGACAATACACGGAGTTAAAATAATCCCCAAAATGAGGAGTGGAGAAATGTTGGTCAGCATTAGAGCAATGTGGAGTGCTTGATGTGGAATTCAATGTGTCATTCAGGCGAAATGTGAATAGATATTTGGTAGAAAACATACAGTAAGAAATTAGGTGATGGGAGGAGGGAGATTAGTTACAAATTGTTCCAACATTGGAGACCATGGGAGAGTCTCTCTCCCTGACATGAATGTCACCATGTTGGGAATGGGACTGTTGGTGGTAGGTGGTGAGGTGAGATTAACATGGGTTAGGTGAATTTGGATCCAGACACATACAGTGGTTAAACAACATAAAAAAAAATAAATAATAATAATAATAATGACACAGAATAAACAGTCAGGTGGCAAAACAGATGATTATGCTGGAGCAAGATAATTCTTAAGAAAGAGAAGAGACAGCTATTAGTTTTATATTTACAAGTAGGCGGACAACCAATGTGATCAGGTAGACCAGGTGGACAAATGGTATTCTTATATGTAAGCCATTTCAATTATGTGATCCTATGTTGTTGTCAGATGAATAGCGTGTGGTAACCATTTACCTGCATGCCTGGAGATCCGAGTTGGCCTGGAATACCCGGTTTGCCAAGCAATCCCTTCAAAATAAAGCATAAAGCATGTAAGATATTGTAACTTTACAACGAATATTCTTGATTATAAAAAAATGAAAATTAGCAGAAGGTGTATCACTGGCAAATTCTAAGTCGAAGCCACGTACATCCCAGAGCTTGTAGGATGCGGCGGACATCCTTAGTCCAACATGACAAAGACAAACACTCTTTCTGCAAAGGGTGAATTTAGGGTTCTTCCCCACTGTTTGTTGCACGGTGGCATGATGGAGGAGCATCAACCCTCACATGTTTGTGAAGAATAGTCTCACTATTCCTCTATACAATGGGTGGAAGAAATCAAAGGATTTACTTCAGTCTTTTGTTGAGGGAAGGGTATAAAGAGGTGTCCAACTGTGCACCCCACCCCCCCACCCCCCCCCCCCCCCCCCCCCCCCCCCCCCCCCCACCCCCTCCCCACTTCCCCTCAACATCAATGCTGAACTCACTTCCTCACATACCAATCTGGTCTCATCAGAGATTCAGAGGTACACTTCCTCTGCCGCTCCTCCCTCTGCCCTCCCCCCCCAATCCTGCTCTACATTTCAGCCAATGATGCATTTTCCACATTCCCAACTGTTCCCTGTAATCTTTACTTTGCATATGTCAGAAATCTATTTACCTGTGCCTTAAAACATAGAAAATAGGTTCAGGAGTAGGCCATTCGGCCCTTCGAGCCTGCACCGCTATTCAATATGATCATGGCTGATCATCCAACTCGGTATCCTGTACCTGCCTTCTCTCCATACCCCCTGATCCCTTTAGCCACAAGAGCCACATCTAACTCCCTCTTAAATATAGCCAATGAACTGGCCTCAACAGAGAATTCCAGAAAAACTCCTTCCTTAACTCCAGGCCAGGCAACAGCCAATGCTCTACACTTTTGCTAATACAGGTGCACAACCTTTTATCCGAAATTCCAAATAACGAAAAGCTCCGAATAGCGGACATTTTTTCGGTCCTTGAAGAAAGGTCCTTGAAGACGTTCACCGAGGGCGGCCCGCAGAGGTGACAGCGGAACCTCCGGTCGGTCCTCGAAGAAAGGGGAAATAAATCCCCATTCATATAAGAGAAGGTGAGGGTATATTGCGCGGGAGGGTTAATAATTGACAATCTGCTGCTGCCTTCCCGCTGAGTTAAAACGTTCCCACGGTAGACTCACGATACACAGTGTATCGTGAGTCTTGCGTGGGAACTTTTTAACTCAGCGGGCAGGCAGCAGCAGATTGTCGCTCCCTTCAGTTTCACCCCACCTACACCCCTCTGCTTCCCGGCCATGTGTGTGACCCCTTCCCTCCCCTCTCCAGCTCCCCGCCCATTGCACCGGCGCGGGGGCTTTGCACTGTCTTCACGTCGGCGATGCCAGCAGGTCAGTGCCAGTCACCGGAGACGTCAGGACCAACGGGACACCGACCCCAGGCCCACTGCAAGCACGGAGATCCCAGAGACCCACAGCCAGCAGCAGCCCAGCCCCGTTCCAACTCCAGAGGAAAACTGCAAACTGGCCGGAGACGTCAGGACCACCAGAAGCCGCTCCCTGATGGGCCGCTACGGCGACAAGTGGCAGTTCGCCCACAGCCCGAGCTGAGCCCCCTCATCGGGACACCGACCCCCAGGCCCACTGCAAGCACGGAGATCCCAGATCAGCAACTCCAGCCCAGCCCCGCTCCAACTCCAGAGGAACACGCTCCCCGTAGGGGCAGAAGCTGATGGTGTGCAAGGTACGTCTTGTTCTTGGGGTGGCGCAGCTCGGGCTGTGGGCGAACTGCCACATCGCCGTAGCGGCCCATCGGGGAGCGGATTCCTCTGGAGTTGGAGGGGGAGGGGGGTATTGTGCTGTTTGATCGCCCTCTGCTATCCCAGGGACAGGGAGACACAGCGGCTTTTGAGAATGGTGGGCAATCACTTCCAAAGTTCTGCCCACACAGTCAGTACACCTCTCCTACACTTGTCTCCCGCACTAAGATCATCTCGCAGAGAATGATCCCAGCCTAACCCTCCCTATTCTCTCCTATTCTGCAAGAAAAACTACATTGAAGACTCAAACT
This sequence comes from Amblyraja radiata, assembly GCF_010909765.2. Lineage (NCBI taxonomy): Eukaryota > Metazoa > Chordata > Chondrichthyes > Rajiformes > Rajidae > Amblyraja > Amblyraja radiata. The sequence continues at coordinate 17,243,396 of NC_045959.1, read as the reverse complement.
CGCGATCGAGTAACTGCCGGGATCGAGGCGCAAACTCGCGACCTTGCGGATATGAGCCGAGCACTCTACCACTGAGCCAGCCGTTAAAATCTACGCTAAAAATCTTCCATTCCGAAAGCCGAAAAATTCCGAATTACGAAAAGTGTCTGGTCCCAAGGCTTTCGGATAAAAGGTTGTGCACCTGTACCAGGAAAAATTACACACAGATTATGAGGAGGTAAATATGCAACCGTGTATGACAGATATAGATTTGATGTTCAACAATGAGATGATGGGTTTGAACAAAATTAAAATAATTTTAGAAAACCTCCAAAATGTGACTATAATCTGCAGGCAGATTGCTAATTGTATCCAAAGAAAAAACTCTGTCCCACATTTTTATTGAGTCCTAAAAGTGTGCCCAAAATTCCTCTCTGCATTCTCCTCTCCAGCTGGAAAGTATCTATTCATCGTTTCTATTTGCTTTTCATCCCCCAGTAAATTAAGTGTCCTACCACTGTGATTTGTTGCATGTCATGTACTTCTATTTCCTTAATCAGTCTGTTGCATGGCACTGTATCAAACCCTTGTAGAACTTCACTACATGCACCATCCATCCCACCACCTTTGTTAACTCTCTGCTGGCCCGTCAAAGAATCAATCCAATCAGTCAGGCACCATTTGCCTTCATCAAATCTGTTCCCCATGATTTCATACGGGCCCAAACAGTGGAAATTTTCTCCGTGAGAAATATGTTTTTCTTTTTAACCACTATTTGACCCACATTACCCAGTTCTTCCTCTTTAAACAGGGCAAAAAACATTGGAGTCATTCAGACCTACTGTATCGAAGAGGCAATTTAAGGTTGTGGACACAAGCCTTTCACTGGCTTATGACAGAAATCTAACCTGCATCCCATTTGTTCTGGTGACTTATTAACTTGTTCACACTTTAAAAAAAAGACCAATCTAATATCTCATAGACACGAGCGCATCTGAGCTCTTTTCTGCACAACCAACAATATAGATAGAAACACGGGAATGGCCAGAATAGGTAGACAAAAATGCTGGAGAAACTCAGCGGGTGAGGCAGCGTCTATGGAGCGAAGGAAATAGGCCACGTTTTGGGTCGAAACCCTTCTTCAGGTCTTAGCAGATGTAATAGAGAGGAGCCCAGCTCAGGAGAGAAGGGGGAGTGAATGGATGCCTCAACTGTAATACCATAGATGTCAAATGATTGTTTGTGCATGTTGGAGAGGAGGAAGCAGTGATGATAATCACCTGTGGAGGAAAGATGTCAGGAACTTTCTTGAATTCTGGGATAATCCTGTGTTAGTAATTATAATTATTTTTTAGGACAATTTACTCCAACCAGGTCTAAAATATCTAAACCATCTGTGTACCAGTAGGCATCACAACCTAGTGTTTGTGAGATAATTCACACAGTGCCCTTTTAGGGAGATGGCTACCTGTGTTACCATATGATGCGGCCAGATCCACAGAGTATTGGAAAACATAGTCATGATCATAGAGAACACCCTTGACCTAGGCACCACTAAATTAGATATCATAGTTCACAGTACACCTTAAGGCCATTTGTTCCACTTAGTCTAAAGTGAAGATATACCAAGAATAATATTAATAGGAAGGCAAGCTCACAGCCAGGAAGCTCCTCCAATCCCAAAGTTGCCTTAGGTTCCAAGATTATTGATTAAATTGCACAGAAGACAAGAATTTCAGACAGGAGCACCTCACAAATGTGTAGATGGTAGAATCTACAGTTAAATTGATTACAGAAAATAGGCAAAACCTGATGCCTTGGCTAAAGTCAACCTAAGAACCAAGATTTGTGCACCTTGCACTTCAAGCTGTGCCTCAAGATGAGCATGCCAGCAGCACAGAACTACATTACCGATGTTTTAGCCAATGGCACATTGGCGGACGGACTCCCTAAATTGGGCTCCACAATCCAGGGTAGAAATTTGTCCTCATGCACTTAGTACAGTGCACTGTGTCCCCTCCAGATTTTGTTTCCCATGCATGCAACAATCTCAATCTCTAAAGATGTGGTGATGCCAATCCGGCTCCTTGAGTTTGCTCATATCATGGAGGAAGCCACAGAACTGTGGCACTTGCCCATTGTAAATCTGAAGCACCAATAACCACACAGCAGCAGAGAAGTATCTTGCTTCATTTGGACAGTATCTGAAGAACTAAGAACAATTACTGGCCCAAAAGGAATGGGAGGGAAAATTATTGTCCCGACCACTGAACACCCCCAACGACAATTAGTGGACATGTTAGTATTCCCATGAAATACAGAATGAGACCGCATCATCCATCTTTGCCCGGATAGCAAGGATGTTGTGAATCATCTGGAACTGTGCCCATTCAAATCCACATTTAGAACATAAAGAGACAGCTTCAGCAAATCTTGTGGATTACAATGAGAGTTTTCACCAATGGGAAAATGTCAAACGTTTCCACTAGTGGGAGAATCTCAAACAAAGCGTCATAATTGTGAAATTAAAAGGTTAACATTTAAAACCGTGGTGCATGGGAAAAACTTTGTGCAGAGAATATGAAGTAGTGGTAAAAGATTCTCGAGAGATGTAATTGAGTTAGGTCCCTAGGTTCAGACAAGTCCCGCCTAAAGAACTCTCCTGACACTTTGATAAACAATAAAGCTTCCCCCCCCCCCCCATGAATCTAAATGATACACTTTTGAATGCTTCTGAATTCATATAACCAACATACTGTAAATATGATAGAAATAATATTTAAACTTAAGTAGCAATAGACGTAAAAATATGAAAACATTGTAAATCAATAAATACTACTATGAATACATATAATGTAACAATTTTGAGTTTCCTTTTCTCCCATGAAGTAGTGAAATAATGAAGTAGAGGAACTCTCTGACTGCAATGCTTCCCAGCTCAGAAGAGGTTAATCTCTGTAAAATGTATTCCCCAATCTCCAATTTGTGCTCCGTCACGTGCTGTTTCTCTTCAACCTTGTGCTCTCTATTATGGTTGTGTTTCCTATGGCTTGGCTTAGAACTGCTCTTTTTTTAAAATTATATATCAGTAGCCTGAGCTTAGTTATAATTTCAAACTATGCATAATGTACAAATTTTGCATTAATACTTATCATACTTGAGCAGCAGTGAACATGTTTGTTATCCCCATACTGTCCACAGGTACTGAACTCCCCACCATTGAAGGGATTTAAGGGACTCACTGCCTCAAAAAGATAGCCAGCATCATCAGAGCCCCACACTACCCTGGTCACGCACAAATTTCACTCCTGCCATCAGGAAGAAGATATAGTAGTCTGAAAACAGTAACGTCCAGGTTCAGGAACAGCTTCTTCCCTAGTGCCATCAGGCAATTATACACCACAACCTCCTAATAAACTCTGAACTACATAAATAGGTGCAGGAGTAGGCCATTCGGCCCTTCGAGCCTGCACCGCCATTCACTATGTTTACGTATTCCATTGTGCTGCTGAAAGTAGGAATTTCATTGTTCTGTTTGAGACATCTGATAATAAAACACTTTGTTTTTGACTAATTAGTGGGCCAATTTGTTCCCATTCTTGTGTTGTAACTCCAATTATTTCCAGATGATTGGACATTTTTGCACTCATCCACTGGTGCCATTTTATAATGTTTTAATAAAATAATAACAATATCAACCATTCATTTCAGTCCAGCTTAATTTAGATGCAAGGACACAATCCGCTTTCTACCTACTGTATTGTGGACACACATGAGTAAAGATTAAGTAGTCAGCAATACAATTCATCAGCAGCAGAATGCATTTAGTGAGCACATTGGTAGATATTGTTTCATACTCTGAGGAAATGAATCATTGTGAGCATGAAATTGTTAGAGTGGGATGTAACCTCACTGTAAGCAATTGACAAAAAATTAACACGATGTCTCATGCTTTGGAAAGAACAAGACTTACTCCTAATAATGTATATAGGACAAAGGCTGAGGGCATGACATTTCAAAATAACCTCATTACATCTATGCCATGAGCCTAATTTAACAACATTTAAATGAATCAGATTTTTAGAGACAAAAGCAGTGTATTAAAAGCAACACTGCCGACTGTATGATTCGTGTTACCCTATTTATCATATGTGCTTTGTGTACATGGTGCAAATGTAAATTTACTCAAACATTTACAAGCTCAAAGCTCTTTATTCTTCTGTATGGGAACTTTAGCCTGCAATACTGCTATTCTAATATGAATAAACATAGCAGATTAATCCAATTATCACTGGATATTTAAAAAATGTTTAATTAAATTTGATCATGAATCACTAACACGCGTAAAATTCTTCGAGAGCTTCAAGGGGTGGATGCAGGATGGATCTTTCCCCTGGCTGAGCAGATTGGAGTTAGGAGTCACAGAATGTTAGGCTATTTAGGATCAAAATGAAGAGAAATGCCTTCATAGAAACATAGGAAATAGGCGCAGGAGTAGGCCCTTCGAGCCTGCACCGCCATTCAATATGATCATGGCTGATCATCCAACTCAGTATCCTGTACCTGCCTTCTCTCCATACCCCCTGATCCCTCTCAGGTAATTGTTTGAAATCTGGTCATGGACGGTCCCATGGCTGTTCACTATGCCATCAACGCTTAACATCATTAATGAATAAGAGCAAGCAGTGCTATTTTTGTGACATTACATCGATAAAGTTAAATGTCACTTCTAAAAAGTTAAACATCATTATTTTGTTTCCAGGCCATGTGACACGTATGCTCATTAAAAGTACACACTGGCACCTTTTTGTCTACAAAAAAAACCCACTGGGAACAAGCATCGACCATGCAACCCTTCAAGCTGCTCCTGCACTGTATAAAATCATGGCTGATCACTTGCATTTCATCCCATTTCCTAGAGCCCTCAGATTCTCTTCTCTCATCAGCCGAGGAGGTTGTTGGCCCCATCGACGAACTGCACACTGCGAGGGCCAGGAAGAGGGCGGGTAAGATCATCTCTGACCCCTCTCACCCTGGCCACAAACTCTTTGAAGCACTTCCCTCTGGAAGGAGACTGTCATAGCCGCCACAGCCAGACATAAAAACAACTTTTTTCCACGAGCAGTAGCTCTACTCAACAGCCAAAAGTCTGTAGCCTCATTTTGCTCTGCCATTTTATTTAATTCTTCACATATTTACATTATAATGTTTTATTTTTAATTGTCCACTATATATCGTGTTGTTACTTGTGAGCAAAGCACCAAGGCAAATTCCTGTATGTATACATATTTGGCTAATAAAATATATTCAAATTTCAAATTCAAATGCTCAGTACAAAAATAAATCCTCTTCAGTTTAGTCTATACTCAACAATTGAATATCCACAGCATCTCAAATATTTTCAGTCCACAACTTAAAAAATTTTCCTCTCGCCTTAATTTGAAATGGCCAACGTTAATCAGACATCATGCTTCCCAGTTCTGGACTCTCCATTGAGAAGTAAGAACTTCATGTCATCTAATCCTCTTGGATCTAATCATTTATATTTCATTGAGATCCTTGCAGCTTTCTTTGTTAAGCACCAGTTTTTTTTAATGTACATATTCATTTCCCCACCCTCTCCCCTGGAGACTTTTGTGATAATTATTAAACTACAACTATGATTTGGATAGACTGGTCATTGTATCCCTGCTTAAACAAGCAACAACCTTCTGTGTTAATAAAGCTAATTTCTTCCTATCCATTCTCAGCCATTTACTAATATATACATGTATTGCTGGTTTGCTTGTGGTAGCAAAGACCTCCCATCATTATTCGTGGCAGATTGTCACAGATTTAAATGTAAGTGACACTTACAAAGTGCTGCATTCTGCATCAATTTTCTAATGAGATGCAGGTGAGAGTTGGTGCACTATCTACTCTGGAGTATTCATTCTGCAGCCACTTCTTGAAGTTGTCATGTGGAACATTCCATTTATGAGAAAACACCAAGGAAACAGGAAAATATCCAGTTTGAAAACTATGTACACTTGTTTAAAAGATTATTAAAGCAATATTCTGGTAACAGTACATAACAAAATAACTTGATTGTTAAAAATGCAAAGATTGTGCAGGAAAGTACTTACAGGTACGCCATTGGCTCCTGACGTTCCTGGTTTGCCATGTTCCCCTTTTTGCCCCTGGTAACATAATAAAACATGGGATCAATTGGCATGAATACATTGAGCCATATTCCCGGCACGTTCATTCATCCTTGGCACACCACATAGATAGGAGGGTCAATAGACAATAGACAATAGGTGCAGGAGTAGGCCATTTGACCCTTCGAACCAGCACCGTCATTCAATGTGATAATGGCTGATCATCCACAATCAGTAGCCCGTTCCTGCCTTCTCCCCATATCCCTTGCCTCTGCTATCTTTAAGCAAGAGGTTACAATCAAAGCTACGCTTTCCTTCAATTAGTTTCTCCAGAACAATAGGAACTTCTGTTCATTTTGTTCCTTGTTAGCCTTACGCTTCCGGGAAAAGCTGCCAGCCACATTAAATGCAGCCTGGTGCAGACTTCCCTGTCAACTGCCATATTCAGTGTCTCTTCCCAAGGTCACCTTGTGAAAGGGTAACATTGACTGAAGAATGGGATTACATTTCCCTATGATACTGGAGACGGCAATTCAGCCTATTAAGTTTATATCTACTCACAATGCAATCCCATTAATGTTATTTCCTCACTTATTTTCTGTGATCTCTTTTCTCTCACATGCCCATTAATACTTCCTTGATTCTCCCTCCATCCACAAGGGGTCATAAGTGATAGTAGAATTAGGCCATTCGGCCCATCCAGTCTACTCCGCCATTCAATCATCGCTGATCTATCTCTCCCTCCTAACCCCATTCTCCTGCCTTCTCCCCATAACTTCTGACACCTGTACTAATCAAGAATCTATCTATCTCTGTGTTTAAGAAGGAACTGCAGATGCTGGAAAATCAAAGGTACACAAAAATGCTGGAGAAACTCAGCGGGTGCTTTTTTATTTTCGGCGGCAGCATCGACGTGGAGGTTGGCGAAGGCGACGTCCTGGTGAGTACTGGAGGCACTCCTCGTGGCCAGGATGGCGTCGCGGGACTCAGGTAAAGAATTGGTAAATAATTCCACAGTTTCACCACCCTCTGATTAAATAAATGTCTCCCCATCTCCATCCTAAAAGAACGTCCTTTAATTCTGAGGCTATGACCTCTAGTCCTAGACTCTCCCACTATTGGATACATCCTCTCCACATCCACCCTATCCAAGCCTTTCACTATTCTGTATGTTTTAATGAGGTCCCCCCTTATTCTTCTAAACTCCAGCAAGTGCAGGGCCAGTGCCGACAAACGCTCATCATGGGTTAACCCACTCATTCCTGGGATCATTCTTGTAAACCTTCTCTGGACCCTCTCCAGACCCTGCACATCTTTCCTCCGATATAGTGCCCAAAATTGCTCACAATATTCCAAATGCGTCCTTACCAGCTCCCTATAGAACCTCAGCATTACATCTCTGATTTTGTATACAAACCCTCTTGAAATAAATGCTAGCATTGAGTTTGCTTTCTTTATTACCAATTTGACTTGCAGATTAACTTTTGGGGAATCCTGCACCAGCACTCCCCAGTCCCTTTGCACCTCCGATTTCTAGATTCTCTCCCCAATAGCCTACGCCTTTATTCCTACTACCAAAATGCATGAATCCACACTTTGCTTAATTCATTATATTCATTATATGCCACACATTATATTCCATCTGCCACTTCTCTGCCCACTCTCCCAACCTGTCCAAGTCCTTCTGCAGATTCCCTGCTTCTCTACACTACCTGCCCTGCCACCTAATTTTGTTATATTTATTCATCCACAGACTGGGCCACAAAGCCTTCAGTTCCCTCATCCAAATCATTAATATACAACATGAAGAGTAGCAGCCCCAGCTCAGACCCCTACGGAACTCCTTTAATCACTGGTAATTTACATCAACCAATTAGTTTACCAACCAGCACATCAGTGGAATGTGGGAGGAAACTGGAGCACCCAGGAAAATCGACAATGGCACAAAAAAACTCCACACAGCATTGGAGGTCAGGATGGAACCTGGATCTATGAAGCCCAAGTGGCTCAATAGCAGGGCAAACATTTGTAAAGGTCTCATCCCCCAGCAGCTGAGGCTGAACATTAATGCAAAGGCTTGGCTATGACCTTGATACAGAGTTGGGTTTGTCTAAAGCTCAATGCTCTTAAGACAGTGGAATTGATTGTAGACTTTAGGAGATAGCCCCCTTCCCTCACCATCAACAATGCCACAGTCACATCTGTGAAGTCCTTTAAGTTCCTGGGAACCATCAACTCCAAGGACCTTAAGTGGGGGGGCTACCATCGACTCCACAGTCACAAAGGCACAACAGAGGATGTACTTCCTGCGGCAGCTGAGGAAGCACAATCTGCCACAGGCAATGATGGTCCAATTCTATACGGCCATTGTAGAATCTGTCCTCACCTTCTCCATCATGGTCTGGTTTGGTTCAGCCACCAAGCACTACGTTCGGCGGCTGCAGCGAACCGTCCGAACAGCTGAGAAGGTTATTGGCTGCAACCTTCCCTCCATTGACGAACTGTTCACTGCAAGGGCCAGGACACAAGCGGGTAAGATCATCTCTGACCCCTCTTACCCAGGCCACAAACTCTTTGAATCACTTCCCTCTGGAAGGTGACTCCGGACTGTCAAAGCTGCCACAGCCAGACATAAAAACAGCTTTTTCCCTCGAGTAGTAGCTCTACTCAACAGCCAAAAATCTGTGGCCTCCTTTTGCTTGGGTATTTTATTTAATTCACATGCTTAATCAATAATGTTTTATTATTAATGTTTTATGTGTCATTCCTAACTGTCACTGTATGTCATGTTGTCACTTGCAGGCGGAGCACCAAGGTAAATTCCTTGTATGTGAATACTTGGCCAATAACCTTATTCATTCATTCATTCATTCATTCATTCATTTCTGCTCATCTCCCCTGCTTCCCATGATGATTCTTCCATAAACTACATATAGTTTCGAATCTCTTTTTCACATTAGCAGATTTCCCCTTGGCAGAAAGACTCCTGCTCCCTGAAAATGGCCTCCAACCTGAAAAAACGGCAACATCGGGGGAGACTCACAGGTTCAGATGGAATTAGCACATCTCTGGAACATAACCCAAGCAACCAAGTCTGGGTATCCACAGTGAAACAAGTAACATTACAGAGCATCGATGTCTTTAGTGAAAGCAACGATTCATCAAAGAAAACATAAAGAGTCAAGCACTCAGAGAAATACTTATGTAGAAGAGACATTTTAAGTACTGTAGATGACAATATTGTTGATACACAAATGTTTAAGAAAATGTGTACCCGTCAGTCACAGCAGCCTCGTGGCATCTTTACCTGGTTCGGAAGATGGCAAGAAAGTTTTCACATTCACCAAGAATTTTCTCTCCATTGTACTCCCTTCATGAATCAAACTGTGTCTTAACTTACCACCAGCATGCATTACTTTGCAAGGCAACATTTTCCACAGAATGGATTGTCAAAATTACAGATCCAGTCAAAGCTGTATCTCAGTGCACAAAATGAAACAAGTAACCAGATATGGGTGTGAGAGATGATAGTGAACTTACTTTAGTTCCATGTAAACCGGGGATACCAGCTGGACCTGCTGGACACTCACAAGGTTCCTTGGGAGCTTTTCTGTCAGGTGGACACTAATCAACATTTAAAAAGAAAGAATTTAGCACATGCCATATTTTGTGAACTAAATTAGCATTGAAATGCTCTTAGTTTTCATACTGTCTAAACCACATGCAAAAAAAATACTCACCCTTTCATCATCCTAGATAAGAGGAAACAGAGGAAAAATTAGTTTTGCAGTTTGAGATTCAAGACAGCTAAAATAACAGTGACCACACATACAGCTCAGTCGTACTCCAATACTTCATGACATTCTGAAATTAAGAATTGCCTCAAAAGTTTTAAATGTCAATGATCACGTAAAAAACTTCCAGGATATAATCGTTGAATGCAGATATGTTTGTAAACTAATTAATTTACCATGATAACTTTTCTTTCTTTTGTTAGGAATTTGATGAAAATACATGGCATCAATTGGGAATTCAAATCACCCGTTGAGAAAACTAAACACTCCTGCAAAATATACCAGGATTGCAATTCCATTTGCCAGTAGAAACTGAATGTTACATTCCACCTCTCTTCTTAATGATATAAAGAAAAACTGAGGACATTTAGCAGTTGAACAAAACATGTTCTCATGAAAGAATTAACAATTTTAAAGTTTACACATTAGGCCAATGTTTCGCTACCAAATTTATAGCGCTTGACGTTTAGTGCTTTAGATTTTAGATTTTAACCTTTGATGTTTTTAATGAAGCACATCAAATTAATTACATAATAAAGAGTCATGAAAGGAAAAGACAAAGACAAACAAACTCTGCAATAACATGCTACAATTAGACCAATGGGGTACCTGCATAACTGAAACTGAACCTAACATACACAATGTTTAAGAAGCAACTGCAGATGCTGGAAAAATCGAACGTAGATAAAAATGCTGGAGAAACTCAACGGTGAGGCACCATCTATGGAGCGAAGGAAAAGGTGACGTTTTGGGTCGAGACTCTTCTTCAGACTGATGTGGGAGTGGTGGGGGCGGGAAGAAGAAAGGAAGAGGCGGAGACAGTGGGCTGTGGGAGAGCTGGGAAGGGGAGGGGAAAGAGGGAGAAAGCAAGGACTATCTGAAATTGGAGAAGTCAATGTTCATACCGCTGGGGTGTAAACTACCCAAGCGAAATATGAGGTGCTGCTCCTCCGATTTAAGGTGGGACTCACTCTGGCCATGGAGGAGGCCCAGGACAGAAAGGTCGTATTTGGAATGGGAGGGGGAGTTGAAGTGCTGAGCCACGGGGAGATCAGGTTGGTTATTGCGAACTGAGCGAAGGTGTTGGGCGAAGTGATCGCCAAGCCTACGCTTGGTCTCACCGATGTAGAGCAGCTGACACCTAGAGCAGTGGATGCAATAGATGAGGCTGGAGGATGTGCAGGTGAACCTCTGCCGCACCTGGAAAGACAGCTTAGGTCCTTGGATGGGGTCAAGGGGGGAGGTAAAGCGACAAGTGTAGCATTTCCTGCGGTTGCAAGGGAAAGTACCCGGGAAGGGGCTGGTTTGGGTGGGAAGGGATAAATTGACCAGGGAGATACGGAGGGAGCGGTTTCTGTGGAATGCCAAAAGGGGAGGAGATGGGAAGATGTGGCCAATGGTGGGATCCCGTTGGAGGTGGCGAAAATGTCGAAGGATTATCAACTTACAAACCCACGCCTTTGGAATATGGGAGTAAATCGGTTTACCTGGAGGACACCCACGCAGACACAGATAGACGCAGAATGTGCAAATTGCACACAGACTGATACCGAGGTCAGGAGTGACTAGTGGGACTATGAGGCTGCAGCTCTACCAGCTGCGCCATTGTGCCACCCAATTAGCTTTTCTCTCAGTCAAATCATTTGCTGCTTTTATGTATTAACCATTTTGTTGAACTATTTCTATTCCTGGAAATTTTATTTTAATTACAAAATTTTAAGCAGGCCTCCAAAGATGCTTTCTGACAATCTGAACAAACAACCTTGCAGGTATATATAAAAACATTTCGAAAGACCAAATGCCATCTATTTCGTCTTTTGCTATGTATGCTATGTAAACAGGGAGGTGAACATGCAGATCACTTTAATTTCTATCCAAAACCTGGGCCTTCTGTTTACTCACCACAGAAGGAATTTCACAGGCTGTCTCCCGATCACTTTGGTGTGGGTCACAGTAGAGTCTGAGCTTCTGTATTTCTATCTGTTAAATAAAAATTACAGAGCACATCATCATGAAGCAAACATGTAAAGAAACTCACTGTTGAGAATGGTTTCCATGGCTCAGTGCAACAGGCAGTGACAACAAATATAATTAAATTTTACCAAGTGGTTGAATGATTTGGGAAAATAGAACATTTTGCCATTTTCCTGCTCCCATATTAATCGGAGTAACTACTTACCTTTTACTTATTTTATATGTGTAGGGGTTGCTGCCATATATTGCTAATCCTATTGCTCTTCAGTTGGTGCTGATGATCCACCATCTTGAACTGCTGATGTCCATCTGTTGACGATACTCCCACAATGCTGTGGGGTAGGGAGTTCCATGACACAAAGGAGCAGCAGTCCCATTCAGAGTCAGAGTGGCCTGTGTGATGTGGAGGGGAACCTACTACTCTTTCCCTGTTTGGGTTTTACTCCGTGCAGCAATGTGTTTGGATGTCAACTTAAGAGAGCATTCATTACCACAACACATTGACATTTCTGTTGTTCATTTCAGGCATCTATGTTAATACAGACTTAGACCAGACTGTTAGGGTTAAGATCTGAGCCTGGGCAACATCTGTCACAGATTCCCACTGAACAAGCGCTGACTCGGCCAAAACATCAGATTCTTACCCACTAGTAGTGTTATAGTCCGGAATCTGCAGTGGTGGCAGTTTAACCTTCTCCACCACCACCACCACCACCACATGGATAATTGTTGGAGAGATTACCAACATGTACTGAATGCACCTTTTTCATGAACTGAGGTCCATGTAGTTAACTTGGCCTCTTTTGGAAAACTACTGCCCATTTGTATATATTTTAAGTGAAAGAGAATCTTTCGTAACCTCAGCTTCAAGCTATCGCCTTTATTGAGATTTACTTTGGAAATTATAATTCTTGCACTCAATTGTAGGCAAAGCTTCCAAGTGATCACACTCCTGCAGCAGCAAAATTGTTGCTTCTAGTCTGTGAGCAAAACAGGAAATTCTGACATGCGGAGTGTGCCAACTGAAATGAAGAGAGCAGTGGTGAGCCTAGTCCGGCTGCAATTAGAATACAGTTCTCCAAGAAAAAAAAAGGTGAGGTGCTGATTGTTTTCCATTTCTCTGTGGATTTGAGAAATAGTGACTGTAAGCTCGTGTGAAAGGATTTGGCTAAAGAACGTGTTATTTAAAACGTACTCGTGATAATAATGTTGAATGTTTTGCTGAACCATTTCTGGACTGCTGCTTTGGCACTTGTGGGTATTGTACAGTAATTTGCCCAGCCTTGAACTTGGATGACTGAATCCTTTCATCAACCTTTTATAGAGAGATTATTAGAGAATATGGCATATTGGATGGGTTGGGAGGCAGAACTGCAATTCACCCTTGATATTTCTTATAATAATAAACTCCTATTTCAGAATAACATTATGTTTATTAATAAATTCTCTCTTTGTAGGGCATGATAGCCTAAGTGTTATAGAATGAGAACCAGAGAGTGAAATGGCATGGAAACAAGCCCATGGGACCAGCAAGACCACATCATCCATCAAGCACCCATTTACATTAATCCTGTTCTATTCTCCCCATGTACCCATCAACCTCTCCAGATTCTACCACTCACCTACACACGAGAGACAATTCAGAGTAGACTATTAACTATCAACCTGTGCATGCTTGGGCAGCAGGTAGGCAGTAGGGAGTCCATTTCAGCCATTTTCTCTTCCTCCAAGTCACCCACCCTAGATCACAAATATATTGCCTTTCCTTCATCGTTGCTGGGTGTAAATTCTGCAACCCTACTCTGTAACACTGAGAGAGTATATCCATCAGGAGATCTGCAATGGTTCAAGGCAGCAGTGCAGGACACCTAGGAATGGGCAATAAATGCTGGCCTTGTTAGCAAAGCACATAACCTGAGGTCTGCATTGTGCTGTGGAATAAATGAGCAAAACAAACTTTCTAATATAACTGCCTCTTCTTTCCATAACATACCCATATCCAATGAGAGTCATCTTCAGGTCTGCCAATAATCACACAATATACAATACTTTGATCATAGAAAGAGGACCTATCAGCATTTTGTTTTTTCATTTCAAGCCTTTTTTCATGAAACTGCATTTGTTTTTACAAATAGCATTAAATGTCAGGAGGCCAATTTGAATCTATCAGCAGACGTCTACAAGGCCATACGGGTGAAATAGGGGCAGGAATGTATCCTTCAGATGTCAAATCACTTCCACCATTCAATAAGATCATGGTTGACTCTGTGTTTTATCTACATCATCATCCTAAATCCTGGTTTCCACAGTATCCTACTCAGTCTTTAGTATACTCAACAAATGAGCATCCACAGCCCACTGAAATGGATCTGCAACAATCTGAATAAAGACAATTATCTCAATCCTAATAACCAAGTCCTTACCCAGAGAATATACATCCCTTCATTCTGAAATCTTCAGCTGGAGGAATCCTGAAAGTCTCAATGATATCACATCTCATTCTTCTTAATGCTGATGTAAATAGATCAATTTACACAAACATCTCCTTGCAGAACAACCCTCTCACTCCAGGGACTGTTCCCAGGGCATGTACATTATATGCACTCCAACACTTCACATGGAGCTATCTCACCAAATACCTGCAACTATTCAGCAACATTTCTTTACTTCTGTATTTCAGCCCTCTTGGAGTACAGCCCCAAAGATATTTTGCCTTCCAAAATTAATTGTGAACCTGCCTGTTTAATCTTTGCGATGTATGAACGAGTACTTGAAGATCCCTCAATATGTCAATGGCTGGTAATAATCCTCTTTTTCATTCCTTCCCACCAAACTGCATAATTTCACCTTCTTGCCCATTATTTATATCTCTCCGCAGGCTTAAGCTCTCTCTTTACCCAACCAGTTATGCATTGCCAGGGAGGTGGAAGAATTGAGAATGCGTGATTAAACTTAACGTCAATGTTTCATAACTATATAGAAGGTGGTCATGTAACCCATTGAGTCAATGCTGACTCACAGAGCAATCTCTTCTCACTAACAAACCCTGTAACCAACCTCCATCCCCCCCTATGACTTCTACCAGAAGGCAGTGGAAGCCAAGTCAGTGGATATTTTTAAGGCAGAGATAGATAGATTCATGATTAGTATGAGTGTCAGGGGAAATAGGGAGAAGGCAGGAGAATTGGGTTAGGAGGAATAGATAGATTAGCCATGATTGAATGGTAGAATAGACTTGATGTACTGAATAGCCTAAATCTGCTCCTATCACTCATGACCTTATGACCACATGACCATTCATCTTCAGACAGTTGCCATACAATAACCAGTTATCCTAACAATCTGCACATTTTAGGGACGGAGAAAAATGCAGCACCTGGTGGAACCTACTACAGTAATGTGGACATTATGCAAACTTCACATAGACAACACCCAACATCAGGACTAAATCTAAGCTGCTGGAATTGTGAGGCAGTAGCTCCACTTGTTATGCCACTGTACTGCAGAGCAAGCAGTAATGTACTATTCATTAAGCTACGTGAAAAAAAATCCTATTTCTGCTATGTTTCAGTGAATCGGCCCCATTTAAAAGTTCTACGTTGATTTGGTCCAGGTGAATATAAAGTTGCTTACCCAGAGCTTGAATTAAAGTATTTTATTTGAGAGACTAGTCCACAGTGCTGAGGAAAGCTTAGCACTTTGCAGAAGAAACAGAGTAGCTGAGGAGCAAGAAAACATGATTTGGTCCAGGGAACTATCTGCTGCTTTTGACGAATGTCAGCCAAATGGAGCCATTGTGGAGAAGTAAAAAGTGCGAAAGATTAATGAGCATGTCCAACTTAGGTGATTTTTCAGCGGACTGCCGGTGACTGTCAAGTTGCCAGCACTCGCCTGAAAAGCCGGCAACTGGAACGGCGACTGTGGCACACAAACATAGGCTCCTGGGATTCACTCCATTCTCCACATTGTAAACTGTGCCACACATGGGCAGCACTCTAATATGGTGCAGTCCTGTTGTGGGCTTGTAAGTGAGTCTGGCCACAGAAATAATTGTATCTTTGACATTAATTTAGTAACTAGAGGACAATCCAAGCCAGTCGAAAGGCCAGACAAGGTGGAGATCCACGATAGAGGCCGTTTTCCCAGATACTTTCACGAGAGAGCTAGATAGGGCTTTTAAAGATAGTGGAGTCAGGGGATATGGGGAGAAGGCAGGATCGGGGTACTGATTGGGGATGATCAGCCATGATCACATTGAATGGTGGTGCTGGCTCAACGGGCCGAATGGCCTACTCCTGCACCTATTGTCTATTGTCTACATCGCAAAGGCGGGGGCCAGGGCAAGCGGGAAGAGCGCTGTCTGAAATTCACATGGTGCAAAGCCAAGGTGATACAGACACACACCGCGATGAACAGGAAGGATAGCACTGTAAAAGAGGGAGGGAGAGAAGGGGGGAGAAGGAGTGAAGCCAACTGTTAAGAAGCCAGACAACATTTAAGAAGCCAGAGATACACGGCTGTGAAGCTCGGCAGACATTTAACATTACCGGTCGGTTATCCTTAGTTCTGAAAACTACTGCTTACGCTTTTTTCCCCCAATGAGCCAACGAAATTCACCGGTCAGCACCGCCTACAACCTATGAGAACCTAAGAGAACTTTCTGGTGACCCACCTACGGCTCGAGAATTCTCGCTACTCTCCATGGAGAGTTAATTCTAGTCGCCGCTAATTTTTCAACATGTTGAACAATTCTCGGCGACCATAATGAGGATGTGGGAACTCCTCACGGCCATGAAGGTGACACCCCGGCAACCACCCGCGAACATGCGGCGACCATGTGGCGACTGCATAGTCTCCTGCAGTCGCCTAAAAAGTTGCCTAAGTGGGACAGGCGCATTAATGGTACCATTGTGGGGAAGGGAAAAATGCGAAAGATTAAAAGTGCGATTTTAAGCACATATGTTCCTATCAAAGAAAATTACTTCCAATTATAACAACAATTTAACATTTTACTGCAGGAATCATTACATTTGTCATCTCAAAAAATTGTCTCAAGTGGTAATCAACCTATCTATATTACCAAAAGTCTGATCTTGGCCGTTTTTGGCCCACTGTGGTGCGATTTCCGAGAGAACGCCGCCACCTACGGCCATCATTTTTGGCCACCTCGCTCAGAGCCCCCCTCCGCCTGACGGGTGCGGAGGATTTTTCCCATCGATGACAAATCAGAGATATTAATGTTTTTTAAAAATTCACCATTCTCTCTGCTGCCCTTGCTGGAGGGAGGGGGAGGGACTATAAAACCAGGAAGTGGTGTGCCTCACTCAGTCTCTGCAAGATGGATGAAGCCAAGGGTCACGTCTCTCTGAGCTCTGAATAACACTGAACAAATGTTTCCACAACTGTGAGTACCCTTAATGTGGTTTGAAAATGAAAATATGGTTTGTTTGAAGTAAAAAGGCACTGCCTGCAAATGGTTGTTTCGGTGCGCTGGCTTGAAGTTGAAAGGCACTACATACTGCAAATGGTGGCTTGGGTACTTTGACTTGAAGTTGAAAGGCACTACTTACTGCAAATGGTGGCTTGAGAGCTTTGGTTTAAAGTTGAAAGGCACTACTTACTGCAAATGGTGGCTTGGGTGTTTCGCTTCCGGGACTGGAGGATTTTTCCCATCGATGAAAAATCAGAAAGATAATAATGTTTTTTAAAAATTCCCCATTCTCTCTGCTGCCTCCCCTGGCGGCAAGGGGGAGGGACTATAAAATCCGGAAGTGTAGTCCCTCACTCAGTCTCTGCCAGACCCAGGAAGCGAGAGGGTCACGGCTCTCTGAGCTGCGAATAACAATGAACGCACATCTACACCACGGTGAGTCCCCTCGATGCGGCTATAAGGTGGCTGCTGCCCAATTGTTTGCCTCGCCTTTTTAACAAGTTTATGGTCACAAAATGAATTTTGGTTGTCGGGTGGCTGCTGCCCAATTGTTTGCCTCGCCTTTTAAAAATGTTTGTGTTCACAAAATGAATTTTGGTTGTCGTGTGGCTGCTGCCCAGTTGTTTTCCTCGCCTTTTAAAAATGTTTGTGTTCACAAAATGAATTTTGGTTGTCGGGTGGCTGCAGCCAAATTGTTTGCCTTGGCTTGGCTTTTAAAATCGTTGTAACAGACTTAGCGAAGGTGTTCCGATCGCTCAGTCTGTGTTTGGTCTCGCCGATGTCAACACCTTGAACAACGGATACCATAGATAAACATAGAAACATAGAAAATAGGTGCAGGAGTAGGCCATTCGGCCCTTCGAGCCTGCACCGCCATTCGATGTGATCATTGCTGATCATCCAACTCAGTATCCCATCCCTGCCTTCTCTCCATACCCCCTGATCCCTTTAGCCACAAGGGCCACATCTAACTCCCTCTTAAATATAGCCAATAAACTGGCCTCAACTACCTTCTGTGGCAGAGAATTCCACAGATTCACCACTCTCTGTGTAAAAAATGATTTCCTCATCTCGGTCCTAAAATACTTCCCTCTTATCCTGAAACTGTGACCCCTAGTTCTGGACTTCCCCAACATCGGGAATAATCTTCCTGCATCCAGCCTGTCCAACCCCTTAAGAATTTTGTAAGTTTCTATAAGATCCCCCCTCAATCTTCCAAATTCTAGCTTGTACAAGCCGAGTCTATCCAGTCTTTCTTCATATGAAAGTCCTGCCATCCCAGGAATCAGTCTGGTGAACCTTCTCTGTACTCCCTCTATGGCAAGAATGTCTTTCCTCAGATTAGGAGTCCAAGAATCCATTCGGTCCACAATGTCTATACTAGCCCCCCTGGAAGCCAGTACCTTCGGCCCGCAACACCCATACTAGCCCGACAGAAAGCCCCCCCCCCCCCCTCCCCACCACTGGCGAGCAATATTGGAATTGGTGGAGAGGTGGAATATTGCGTTGGTGACCAGCCCTCCCATGTGATGCTGGGACCCAACGGGTCCCACTTAGTCTAGTATATTACTAAAACTCTCATCTTAACCACTTCCTGTCTGCGTTGTAATAAAATTTGCGCACAAACGATCCCCCATAGCGCTATGATTTTTCGCCACCCTACTCACCATTCTCCTCTGTTTCAAGACAAATAGGTTTTGTTCCGATTGGTGAAATAGTGCAGCAGTTATAAAGGTTTTGAAGGTTCCCTCTCCCCCACACACACCCCTCCCCCACACACACCACTCCCCCACCCCTCCCCCACAGCTCCCCCACCCCCCTCCCCCACACCCTCCTTGCACATTAACAAATCATATGTAATGCTATTTGAAAAGAAATGCTGTAGATACTCAGCAGCTCATCTGTGGAAAGAAGCATAGTTAATGATTCACGTCTCTTGAAAGTAATTTTTTAGTTGCAGGGAAGGCAGGGCAGAGAGAACAAAGGAATGCCTGTCGTACAATGGAGGCCAAGTTGTCAAGGTGACACAACTGCTATTAATGCCATGTTAGAGGGCGTGATAATTGTGTGTTAATCCCTAACTGAACTGTTCGGGATTAACCTCCACTCTACTTGTTGTTTCCGATTTTGGCTTAAATCAATTTATGTGTCGTATTATCTGATTTAAATGGATAGCATGCAAACTATACTTCGCTACATGTGACGGTAATAAATCTAAAACTAAACCAGTTGAAATAAAGAAAAAGCTGGAAATTGAGATGCAGAGTATAGAAATTCACTGAAAATAGGTTTTTCAGATAACATATGTGAAAAGAAAAAAACTGAGTTAATGTTACAGGTGAATGACTCTATATCAGACCTGGCTACATCTGACACAAACAGGAACGGTAGGTTAGCTGAAATTATTGTAGTCAATGCTGAGGACTGCAATGTGCCAGGATGGAAGATGCAGTACTGTTCTTTGAACTTTCATAAACTTTCATTAAGATTTCATAAATTGTTACAGTAGAGTTAAACTATTTGGCCCCTTATGTATATTCTGCCATTCTGTCATGGCTAATCTAATTTTCCCTCGCAACCCCATTAGAAACATAGAAACATAGAAATTAGGTGCAGGAGTAGGCCATTCGGCCCTTCGAGCCTGCACCGCCATTCAATATGATCATGGCTGATCATCCAACTCAGTATCCCGTACCTGCCTTCTCTCCATACCCTCTGATCCCCTTAGCCACAAGGGCCACATCTAACTCCCTCTTAAATATAGCCAATGAACTGGCCTCGACTACCCTCTGTGGCAGAGAGTTCCAGAGATTCACCACTCTCTGTGTGAAAAAAGTTTTTCTCATCTCGGTTTTAAAGGATTTCCCCCTTATCCTTAAGCTGTGACCCCTTGTCCTGGACTTCCCCAACATCGGGAGCAATCTTCCTGCATCTAGCCTGTCCAACCCCTTAAGAATTTTGTAAGTTTCTATAAGATCCCCTCTCAATCTCCTAAATTCTAGAGAGTATAAACCAAGTCTATCCAGTCTTTCTTCATAAGACAGTCATGACATCCCAGGAATCAGTCTGGTGAACCTTCTCTGCACTCCCTCCATGGCGATAATGTCCTTCCTCAGATTTGGAGACCAAAACTGTACGCAATACTCCAGGTGTGGTCTCACCAAGACCCTGTACAACTGCAGTAGAACCTCCCTGCTCCTATACTCAAATCCTTTTGCTATGAAAGCTAACATACCATTCGCTTTCTTCACTGCCTGCTGCACCTGCATGCCCACTTTCAATGACTGGTGTACCATGACACCCAGGTCTCGCTGCATCTCCCCTTTTCCTAGTCGGCCACCATTTAGATAATAGTCTGCTTTCCTGTTTTTGCCACCAAAATGGATAACCTCACATTTATCCACATTATACTGCATCTGCCAAACATTTGCCCACTCACCCAGCCTATCCAAGTCACCTTGCAGTCTCCTAGCATCCTCCTCACAGCTAACACTGCCCCCCAGCTTAGTGTCATCCGCAAACTTGGAGATATTGCCTTCAATTCCCTCATCCAGATCATTAATATATATTGTAAATAACTGGGGTCCCAGCACTGAGCCTTGCGGTACCCCACTAGTCACTGCCTGCCATTGTGAAAAGGACCCGTTTACTCCTACTCTTTGCTTCCTGTTTGCCAGCCAGTTCTCTATCCACATCAATACTGAACCCCCAATGCCGTGTGCTTTAAGTTTGTAAACTAATCTCTTATGTGGGACCTTGTCGAAAGCCTTCTGGAAGTCCAGATACACCACATCCACTGGTTCTCCCCTATCCACGCTACTAGTTACATCCTCGAAAAATTCTATAAGATTCGTCAGACATGATTTACCTTTTGTAAATCCATGCTGACTTTGTCCAATGATTTCACCACTTTCCAAATGTGCTGCTATCCCATCTTTAATAACTGACTCTAGCAGTTTCCCCACTACCGATGTTAGACTAACTGGTCTGTAATTCCCCGTTTTCTCTCTCCCTCCCTTCTTAAAAAGTGGGGTTACGTTTGCTACCCGCCAATCCTCAGGAACTACTCCAGAATCTAAAGAGTTTTGAAAGATTATTACTAATGCATCCACTATTTCTGGAGCTACTTCCTTAAGTACTCTGGGATGCAGCCTATCTGGCCCTGGGGATTTATCGGCCTTTAATCCATTCAATTTACCCAACACCACTTCCCGGCTAACCTGGATTTCACTCAATTCCTCCAACTCCTTTGACCCGCGGTCCCCTGCTATTTCCGGCAGATTATTTATGTCTTCCTTAGTGAAGACGGAACCAAAGTAGTTATTCAATTGGTCCGCCATATCCTTGTTCCCCATGATCAACTCACCCGTTTCTGACTGCAAGGGACCTACATTTGTTTTAACTAATCTCTTTCTTTTCACATATCTTTTCACATTCTTCTGCCTTGCTCTCATAACTCCCGACACCAGATTTGTTGGAACAGTGTAGGAGACTAAAGACAGAAGGGTCAATAGAGGAAGGAATGGTGAATTACAATGACAGGCAATTTGTAGTTCAGGGTCATTCTTGCAAACTGAATGGAAAGGTTCTGTAAAGTGGTCATTAAATCTGTATTTGTTTTCTCCAATACAGGGAGAGCACATCACAGGCACCAAAAACACACCCAATTCAAAGAAGTGCAAGTTAATTTCTCATGGATGGAATGAAGCGGGTCCCTGAATGGTGGGATGAAGTAAAAGGTCAGGTGTTGCAATTCCTATGGTTGAGAGGAAAAGTGCAATTCCAAAGCTTCTGCAATGTCTTGCTTTTAATTTAACAATAGATTTCTCTCCAACAAAATTGCCAAGAGCCATTAACTGGGCCTGTGTTGTTTCCAGCACTTCTGCACTCAACCTCTACCCTCCAAACCAGAACAAGCCTCAGGTACCTCTTGTTCTCACTCTAGACCTCACCAGCCTTTGCCTGCAATGGATTATTCCAAATAATTTCTGCCACCTTTAAACTGATTCCATCACCAGACACAGGGGTGGCATGGTGGTGCAGCGGTAGAGTTGCTGCCTTACAGTGCTTACAGTGCCAGAGACCCGGGTTCGTTCCTGGCTACGGGTGCTTGGTTGTGCGGAGTTTATATGTTCTCCCTGTGACCGCGTGGGTTTTCTCTGAGAACTTCGGTTTCCTCCCACACTCCAAAGACGTGCAGGTTTGTAGGTTAATTGGCTTGGTATAAAAATTGTCCCTGGTGTAGGATAATATTAACATGCGGATAGTGTTAACATCGTTGGTCAGCGCGGACTCGGTGGACCGAATGGCCTGTTTCCGTGCTGAATCTCTAAACTAAACCAGACACATCTTCCCCCCCTCTTAGTATCTCAAACAAATTGTTTTGTCCATAACTCCCACATTTGCTCTTCCATCTCCAATATTCAAACTCCTTCAAACTGCACGTGCCCTTTTACGTCTTTCCTTATTACATCCAGGGATCCACAAAGTCCTTCCAGGTAAACCAGAAATTCATTGGACTTTTTCCAATTCTCATGACATGATCTCCACTGCACTGAATAAAAATAAATGCATATTGGGTGAACACTTTGCAGGGCATTTCAGTCAGTCTGCAGCGGTCAGCTGGACCTTCCAATTGCCTGTCACTCCCTGTCATTCCCTGACTTCCATCTTTGGGATTTAATATGGTTCCTTTGCAGTCCAACTCATCTCATCTTCCATCCTGGCATGATACAGCCCTCAGGACTTGACAATGAATTCAACAATATCAGGTTTCCTGTTTGTCAGAACTGGTCAGTTCTGATATAAGAGTGTTTATCTGTAACAATAACTCAGTCGTTCGTAATCCATTGATGCTACCAGACCAGCAAAAATATGTCTGGCATTTTCAGGAATTGCTGTGCTCTGCATTACACTGTTTCACCAATTCTTTTCTTTTCTTTCCACTTGTTGTCATTCATTTCCCTCAGTCTACACCCCTACAGGGGGGTGGGGGTGGTGTGGGGGGGTTGGGGGTAACTTTTAAATCTCTCCCTGCACCGGAGACCCGACCTTTTCTTTGTCAGGTCTCCGTTGTCGTTGGGGCTGCAACGAGGAGCGGCCTCCAACAGGAAAACCGGGGGCTCTGGTGCTAACTACTCACCTCACCGTCGCGGAGCTGGCCGAGTCCAGAGCGGGTGGAGCTGTGGTGGACGCTGCTGCGACCCGACCCCCGGAGATTCGGTGGCTGCAACTGCGGGTTTGGCGGACGGCACCGGGAGCCCGCGGGTCCCTGGAGGGAGACCGCTTTTCGGGGCTTTCGCAGCGGCGACTTCTCCCGCCCGAGTTGCGGGGTTGAAGAGCTCCTGGAGCGGGGCCTTACAGCACCGCCCCGCGCGGCTTGGAATGGCCGCGGGAGTTTGCGAGCGCACGCCGGGGGCTCTAACACCAAGACCCGGTGTGCGACCTTGCATCACCCGACGTGGTTTTAATGGCCACGGGACAATTCGCCATCGCCCGCCGGGGGCTTTGACTTTGACTCTGACATGGGGGGGGAGAGTGCAGTGGAGAGAAAAGTTTTTTTGGCCTTCCATCACAGCAATGTGATGGATGTTTATGTAAAATATGTTGTGTCTTGGGTCTATTTGTTTGTAATGTATGGCTGCAGAAACGGCATTTCGTTTGGACCTCAAGGGGTCCAAATGACAATAAATTGAATTGAATGAATACAGACATATCAGATGAGACTGATGAATTTCATCACACTCTCTTAGACGCCATTATCATGTGCACCATGTGGACCATCTTGGGCTCTGTCCTATCACAGCCATTCCCTTTGTTCTTCCCACCCTTTCCCCTTTCTGTATCTAAACTTTGTTTTCTCAATATTACAGTTCTGATGAATGGTCACACTGACCTGCAACATAAAAATTGTTTTTCTCTCCACAGATGTTGCCCGACCTAGTTAGTATTTCCAGAACTTCCTGCTTTTATATGCATCTGCAGATTGCATTTTTGCTTTTCTGTTACATACTAAGCATATATTCAAGTACCAAGTCATTTTACTTAATAGAAATAATCACTTGCAAAGCAAATGACGACAGCGACATTTAATGGTCACATGAATTGACATTAAATTAATGTGATAATATAAGCATTACTTACGGGTACAGATGTTTCTCTTTTCACAAGCTTGGCCACCTGGGTCTTTCCATTTATGAAAATAGGAATAACTTGTTTAAGAGGTCTGTTTTGAATTTTTATATCATCTAAGAAACAAGTAACCTCCATTTCTAGTATCAGCAGTTTTATTTGATGCCAGTCTTCATCGAACAATCTCTACGAGTATAACAGAAATAGAATAAGATTAAAATTGGAAGTGAAATTGAAAAACCTCTGCAATCTTACCTTACTTTGTGCACTCAGTAGTGTCTGAGTTAATGTGCTATTATCTTGTTCCCACATCCTACAATTCAGAAAGTCTTTTAGAAAGTTCCCACTACTACCCACCCACGTCAAAATTTCCTTTCATCTATTTTCTGACAGAAATAAAAACTCAAAAATAAACACCCCCAACAGTAGTATTTTTCTATATTTGGCAACAAAAGATGGCAACTGTTTACAATGCAACAATTCAGTATTTTTCCAAACTATAGAAAACACCGGAGTATAATTATTGATTGAATGTACAGTACATAATTTTCGTTCAATAAGTAAAATTCCATGAATCCAGCATCTAATTACATGGAATTCCTGAATGTTCAGTATAACTCACCGGGGCCCCATTACCTATGCCCTCCATACAGGCACGGAAATCGCTGCCAAAACATGGGGGGGACACAATTACTTGGCGGCCCCATGCGCGCAAACACACGCATGCGCACGCATGCGGACACACGCGAGGTTTCGGCCATGGGCCCTTTGGACGGTAACATCGGCAACTGACCTGGTTGGTGACCGACTCCGAACTCTGGCAACAGCAGCTTTGTCCCCCCCAAATCACAGGGCTTCAATCGGCCCATTCGCGGGGGCTTCAACATCGGGAGCCTCGATCGCCGGGGCGGTGGAAGATCCCGAGGTCGATTTTAAGCTGCCGGGCGATGAAAAGCCCCGCAAACGGGCCGATTCAAGCTCCGTTGCTCCTCCAGGACATCACCCCCCTCCACCGCGCTCCATCCTCAGTCCCACCCCACTACTTCCGGCTCTGACCAACACCTCCCTCCACCAATCATCGCGCTGAATCATCATGCCCCCCCCCCCTACTGCCTACTGACCGACGTCTCTCTCGTCCAATCGGCGCCCTCGATCATCAGTCCCACCCCCACTGACTCGCGGAATGCGGAGATTTTTAACAGCTTTTTTTTCAGTTTTAAAATCCAGTTTACAAAAAATGGGGCGGATCGTCCCCCACCTCTCAAAACAGGGGGGGGGGGACTCCCCCTGCCCCCCCGGGATTTCCGCCCCTGCTCCATAAACACACCTGGTCTTTCTCTAGCACTTCTTTTAAACTCAAGTTCACAGTAAAATTTATTATACTATATTACATCTAAAAAAAACAAATTAAAAGGGTATTGGTGTATTAGGTTCGAGGTGCGAGGGGGTAAAGATTTGATGGGGACTTGAGAAGTAATTTTTTCACACAGAGGGTGGTACGTAAATGGAATGGGCTGCCTGACGAATTGGTGGAGGCAGGTATGATTTTGACATTTAAAAGACACTTAGGCAGGTACATGTCTGGAGGGATATGGGCCAGGTAAATAGGACAATCATGGACAAGTTGGGCAGAAATGCTTGTTTTCATGATTTTATTAAAAACAGTAATACCCAACATTCCAGAAAATCTGCCTGTCCAGCACCACCATAGTTCTGGACTATCTGAAGAGGTTTACTGTAAATATACATGGTACCTATTACTTAGGGAGTCTCATGTGCATCCTTCATCGTCAAAATATGCAGACATGTCAATAGAATCACCTATCTGGCAAATTCATTTCAGCATCAAATAAATTACTATACAATTGGACACATAGAAACATAGAAAAATAGGTGCAGGAGTAGGCCATTCGGCCCTTCGAGGCAGCACCGCCATTTAATATGATCATGACTGACCATCTAAAATCAGTACACCGTTCCTGCTTTTTTCCCCATATCCCTTGATTCCTTTAGCCCTAAGAGCTAAAAGAGATACATGAATATGAATGGTTTAGAGGGACAAGCAGTAAATGAATGCAGATGGAATTAGCTTTGATGGGCATCTTAATCGGCACTGATAAGTTGGGTCGAGGAGCCCGTTTCCATATTTTAAAACTCTATGACTCTAAATATAAAATGCAAAAAAAATAAGATCTCAACTACTGTTTTACAAGAGTTCTTTTTCTGTTGCCAACATTCACGTCTGCATTTTGACATTTTCCACACAGCATGTTTACTTTTGGTCAGAATCCTGGAATCTGACGTTTCCTCGCAGCTGAAAGACCCATTGCTGATTGCATTTGAAGTAATGGATGGGGTGGCGGTGAGAGATGTCAGGGTTGGAAAATGGAGCATTTTTCTACTTTGGATACGCACCACTGACATTGAACACTCCGAAGTGGGATTACAAACAAATACAAAAAACTCATCATTGCCAAATAAATAAGGGGAAGTAAATTGAACCTCATTGCAGCACTGTCTGTGTAAGCTTTCTAACAACAACATACTATATATTTTTTTTTAATATTGTAGGTAGAAAATGTCAAGTGATAGACATGAACCAATTGTTCAAACCCTGTATCTCAAAATAAATGCAACACCAAATGCATTGCAAGTGGGAACCTCATTTTGAAAAGGAAGATTTTCATCACCCATTTACGTCCAAAATGAGTTAGCCCAATTCATTCACCAGAATTTTTAGTTGCTGCACTAGCTAGAACATCAGGGTCTGACATGATTAATGCTGGCCTACCTTTAATAAGATAGCCTTCAACGACTAACCAACAGCCAGCTAAGGCTCTGACTAGTTAGCCACTAAATCTTGCCAAAGGGTGATTGGAAGGGTGGTTGAAAATTAAGGAGGGTTGCAAAGGGTTCATGCAGATGCATATTTAGAAATAGTTAGTCACATGACTACTATTCCATTTACAAGGACACCAAATCCTACAGAACAAACTAAATGGTCTTAAAAATCCTTGGAAGAGGTCCCCCTGATAACATTGCATGCAAAAGAACGGAGTGGACAAAAATGTTGAAACATTCTAACTAATAATTAGTACATTTGGTCCCAATATTGCCAGAGTGCTGATGGGTTCTCACGATGCCCCTCTATATGCCAAAAAAAATCAAAACGATTATTTGGTGGCTACCAAGTAGAAATCAGCCCCACAGCAAGCTTAACCAGTGTTAAGGGCTTGTCCCATTTACGTGACTTTTTCGGCGACTGCCGGCACCCGTCATAGGCCTCCGAAAATTTCCAACATGTCGAAATTCCAGCGGCGACCAGAAAGACGCTTCGACTCTTTGGGTGACTAGGCGACTACTCACGACCATACAGGCGACGCCCTGGCAACATGTCACGGGGTGAAGCCTGTATGGTCGTGAGTAGTCGCCGAAAGAGTGGTACCTTGTTCTGGTCGCCGCTGGATTTTCACCATGTTGAACATTTTCCTCAACCTGTAACGACCTATGACGGGTGCCGGCAGTCGCCGAAAAAGTCGCGTAAGTAGAACAGGCCCTTTCGTAGCGGCATTCTAAAAATACACACAGACCAGAAATTCACAGCGAATGGCAGCATAAAATGGGCTAAAATACATTACTTCTATGATACTCTACCAATAGAGATGAATATAAGGCCGCTCTTGTAACAGGCAGTCAATGTGATCAAGTTCACAATACATTTCCCCAAGACAATTTTCCATCCATTTTAATTTTTGCTATCCATTGTATATGGTTAGCAAGTTATTTACTTAATCACAATTTATGTTTATAAATATACAAACTCCAAAATTAAGGATTCTTTATAGACCAGTCCATTTATTGATTGAAAAATTATAACTGTGCATTAAGAATGAAATCCATGCACCAACCTTCAGTCTTTTGTCATTGAATTCCACAGTTTGGATCTCCTCAGCCAGACTGGTAGTAGTAAAAAACAGAGTCTGTTGTTCTCCATCAAGTGTCACAGCCACTTGCATAATCCCTTCTTTGGACAGGATTCTCCATAAGTCGAATTTCATCTTGTTGGTTGGGCTTTTTAAACGCAGTGTGGCAACAAATACATACGAAGGAGGTAAACCCTCCGGAAATATCTCTCTGAAAAAACAAATAGTATTTTTAGATTTTATATACTTAAACCAACTGATGAACTCATAAATCTTGAATTCACAACAAAGGAAATAGTCATCGACTTCAGGAAGTGTGGTTCATTTCAGTACACGCTGCTGCTTGTATCAATGGTTTTAAAGTGGAGATGGTCGAGAACTTCAAGTTCCTGGGTGTAAACATCACCATCAATTTGATCTGGTCTAACCATGTTGATGCTGTGGCCAATAAAGTACTCTGATGCTTCTACTTCCTCATAAGGCTAGTTAAATTGAGTGTATCGCCAATGACTATGAACAATTTTTACAGATATAGCACAGAAAGCATCCTATCTGAATGCATCACAGCTTGGTATGGTAACTACTCTGCTCAAGCCACGAGAAATTGCAAGGATTTTTTGAAAGTAACCCACCCCATCATACAAACTAACCTCCCCCTTCCCATTGCCTCCATCTACACCACACTGCCAAGGGAAGGCAGCCAAAATAATCAAGGACCGCTCACACCTGGCAATTCTCTCTTCTCCCCTCTCGTGTTGGACAGAAGAAGCAGAAAGCGCGTACCACCAGATTCAAGAACAATTTATTTTCCACTGTTACGAGACTCCTGAACAGACCTCTCACATGCTAAAGTAGAGTTCCCAATCTCCCAATTCACCTCATTGCACTTTTTCATCTACACTTTCTCATCAGCTGTAACACTATATTCTGCAGTCTGTTTATTTTTTATCTCTTGCACAACCTTGGTGACTCATGTGTCGAATGATTTTCCTGGATAACACTCAAATGAAATTCTTCAGTTCATGAGTCAATAATAAACCAATACCGATTCTGCAACTGCATTTAGCACAGAAACCTGTCTTCAACAAACCATAAGTTTCCGAATAGTTTGTCCTCAAACAATGACGCATTTTCCACATTTCTATTTACATGTTTCAGCTTTGTTGAGGTGGGTTGAACAGAGGAAATTGTTTCATGGAAGATAAAGCATAACATGAGAAAAATTGAAGAGGAAGTCTTAACTCCCTCTTCAGGGAGTTTGATAAATCGGGAAATTGATGCAAGGTAATAGGATGAAGGATTAGAAGAGAGCTGAAAGAGTGATGAAGACGAAAACATTCATCTTCAAATCCAGTATTAAAACACATTTATACTCTCTGGCTTTTGACCATGCATGAGTCTTTGCTCCTGCTTGTAGTGTTTTTAATATTTCTTTATTTTGAATATCTTTACTTACTCCATCTTTTAACTGTTATTATTGGTGTGTATTAACTTTTTTGTCAATGATTAGTGATGTACAGCACTTTGTTGCAACTATGTTTGTTTTTAAAGTGCTCTATAAATAAAATTATTATTATTATTATTATTACATTTAAAAAGACTAACAGAACTAAAGGCTGCCATTTAACAGGATAGTACTTTATCCGACTGCATAAATTTGATGGCTCGAATGGCCTTTTCCTACGTCAGAAACCTTTGAATTATCTTCAGCCATGGTGCAGACAGTAGTACTAAATATCAGACAGTAGATGGATGTATAGATAGAGACTTGATGTATTGATGTATGATGGATGTATAGATGGAGGCATGATTAGTTACAGTAGGTTGCAGGTGACACAAATGTTGCTGGTGTTGTAGAGAGCAATGAATGCTGTATAAGACTACAGGAGAATACTGATCAGATGGAAAGATAGGTGGAGTACTGGCAGATGAAATTTATACTCAATAGGCGTGAGTTGATGCATTTTGGGAAGTCAATAGGGGCAGTATACTACAAACAAAAGAGTATCGAGGTTTGGAATCGACAGCACCTAATTAATCAATACCTAATTTTAAATCTGAAACTATTTGGTACCAGATGCAAGAATTTAAATATTTAATTTACATATGATATGACAGTAAAATAAAACTTGCACATAATTCCACAAAAGAAACTAGCAAGGAAACTAGTATAAGCAGCACAACTGAATCCAAAATAACTGGATGTCAGACAATTGCTAGTCTATGCACGGAAAATGAACCAAAACATTCATCATTCATTTCTACCATATAAAATTCCTAATGCAATAGCAGGGTGAGTTGACATTCACTTTGGGATTATATGGCAAAATATGCATGATATATTGCTGCAGGAATTAATATGGTTACGGGTGCAATATGGAGCACTGTTGTAACCTATCACACTCAATATTGTATTATAAGAAAGAAAGAATTCGGAGTAGGAGTGTATTAACTGGCTCTTCAAGTCTGTTCAGTCATTCATTAAAACTATGGCCGATCTTCTACTTCAGTGTGATTTTTCAGCACTGTTCTCATAACCTTAATCCCTTAATTCCCAGAGATTTAT
The DNA here is from genome assembly GCF_010909765.2 of Amblyraja radiata. Classification (NCBI taxonomy): domain Eukaryota; kingdom Metazoa; phylum Chordata; class Chondrichthyes; order Rajiformes; family Rajidae; genus Amblyraja; species Amblyraja radiata. The sequence continues at coordinate 17,212,458 of NC_045959.1, read as the reverse complement.
TAATCTGAGTATGCTTGAGCACTGTGAGCTTTAGGGTCTGAAGAAGGGATTCGACTCGAATTGTCACCTATTCTTTTTCTCCAGTGATGCTGACTGTCAAAAATACAAAGAGCTGGAGTAATTCAGAGGGCCAGGCAGCAAAGTGCCGCCTGACCCTTTGAGTTATTCCAGCATTTTGTGCTTTTTTAAGTGGATTAATTGATAGTTTGCTTACTGGATAAAGAAATATAATCATTAAATGAAAATTAAGCAAGCAGAGGAGTTGCTTTGTGCCTTGATTGGGAAGGGACACTTCACCACAGTACAAGCCATAGTTATAGGGAGCCACCACGACAAATGAAGTTGTTGACTGCTCAATCTCCATTTCAGTGCTGGGAAGAGAAGTGTGGTTTGCACAGATTTGCAACATAAGAAGAAATATGATAACCAAATTGACCACAATCCTGCAGGTGCTGTGAACAGCCGTCTTAATTCACAAACTGCATTCAGTTCCAACTGCAGATTATGTACTGGCTCAACCATTAGGAAAAGATGTGCAAGTGAAAAGGAAAGACCAAAGGAAGGCTAAAGGACCCAATGGTTAAAGATGGAAACCAACCGGTTCACGCCACGGAAGAGAGTTTGAGGACAGGATAGGTATTGGAATTGTGCATCTGTATGAACATGGATGTACCATTACAATACAATTTACTGCTCAGATCAAGGAAATGGCAGGGAATAACCAACATCTATCAATCTCTAGCTCACAGATGCGGAAGCACAAAGTAACATCAGGTTATTCAGGTTAAACCAAAAGACTTTCCCTGAAAATGTGCAAGATGATATCTATCAAAAGGAAAATGGCTTGAAATAAAGCAACATAATTTGTTTGGAGTAGGCAACAACTTGGAATGATCCGATAAAGCGATATACACAATGAGAAATAAGTTAACTCCTTGCTCTTTACCTAGAAATTTTCATTGAAGTAGACAGATACTTTGAGAATTTTAATTGGATAATCCCTCTCCACCAATTTACATTTGTGATCTAACTACATGCAAAGTAGCAATTGAGTTTAAGAGAAAGCTTGAAAAGAAACCACAAGAGAGGGGATTAATGTGAATTAATGGACAAAATGATTAGACTTGCCAACTGCATAAACAATATTGTGATGAGATGGAAATCTAATGAATTGGTAAAGATAAGCTCAGACCCAAAAGATTTGAATCTGCACTGGTCAAAGATTGAATAAGACATGATGCAGCTGTCCAAAACTTACATTACGCAACATTTGAACAACGCACTGTCAGAAGGATGTGGCGGCTTTGGAAAGGGTGCAAAAGAGGTTCAACTGACATCTTGCCTGGATTGGAGTATATTAGCTATAAGGAGAGTTTGGACAAATTTGAATTATTTTCTCTGGAGAATAGGAGACTGAGTAGAGACCTAAGAGCAGTATATTAAATTGTGAGAAGCATAGATAGGGCAGATAGAGTCTTTTTTTCCATGGTGGCAAATGTCAAAGTTGAGAGGACATGGCTTTAAGGTGAGAGGGGGAATTTTAAAGGAGATGTGGGAGGCATTTTTTTTAAAACACACAGGTGCCTGAAACATACTGCCAGGAGCGGTGGGCGAAGTAGATAAGACAACAATTTTTAAGAGGCATTTACACAGGCACATGAACAAGCAGAGAATAGGAGTGATATAGACTACTGTATATGCAGGGTTAATTTAACTTGGCATCATGGTTGGTGCAGACATCTTGGCACTAGGTCTGTTCCTGTGCTGCACTGTTCTGTGTTCTATGTTCAAATGAGCAATCTTCACACTGACAACATTCATCACACCAACTTGGATGATAAAAGATACAGCAACTTCCTCTTGACATTAAAATAAGCCAGGATACACTTTCACAGAAAGTTGTCAAGACTTTTGGCATTCAGGTCCATGGAGTGGATGAGCAAACCATTGGTTGTCATCTCCAGGAGTTGATGGAAAGAACTAGACCTTTATTAGGTAAAGCTAAATGCTAAGGAATGCATTAGCAAGGAGAAGGGATGACAGTTCTTCAGAGTTCATGCACACCAGGCAAGGTTAAACAAGCCCACAAAAAGTATGAGGACAAGAAAGAATGGGCAAATTTTGGGGGGGCATGAGAATTATTTATTTTTCACATGTCAGACATACACCAAGCCTGAGAGCTAATGAAAGATACAATCCCATGAAAGAAATGTTAACAAATTTAAGGAAGTGGTGTTCACTGAGACAAACCAGTCATAATACAAATGAAAACAAGCCATCACTTTACAGATAGATGTTTCCTTGCAAACCCTGAGAGTAATATCTGCAAATAAAACCCTCCCGTTGGCAGAAGCAACACTTGCCAACATGGAAAGAGAGCCACTGGCAACCTTATAAGGAAGTTCCACACCCATCTTTATGGAAGGAAATTCACACCAGAAGGTGATTACTGACTGGATCAAATCTATTAAAAGAACCTACATAGAATGCCAACAAGCCTGAAAGGATTACTGTTGAGTTTTCAGTTATGATTTCATTCCGAAATCCAAACCAGGAAAATGATCGGTGCTGGCAAATGCCGTCTCTCGCCTGTCACTGCAAGTAAAGCATGAAATGGCAGATCTGAATGTAAAGACACATTACCTGGTAAATGTGATACCGACAACGCCAAGTGAGAGAGAGCCAAGCAAATGATTCAGAGGTAGTCTAAATTTGTGACACAAGCACAGCGAGCAACAGGAGATTATTAGTCAATCAGAGATGGTGCCTCAATGGAAGAAAGCTTTCTTTAGTTTAGTGGCATTTAGTTTAAAGATAGAGCATGGAAACAGGCCCTTTGGCCCGCCGCGACCGCGCTGACTAACGATCACCTGTACACTAGCCAATTAACCTACAAACCTGCACGTCTTTGTAATGTAACCCACGAATGTCACAGGAAACTGAGAGTTGGATCCGCTGTATATCAGAATGTCAAATATAAAATGCAGCGGGAATGGTGTCAGTATGCTGTGTATGTCAGAATCAGAGAAATACACGTGACATAGAGTTTGAGCTGATCTGTTTATACAGAAGGAGCATGTAAAGTATCTTTCATACTTCCTTTTATTATAGAGGGCGAGGCCATTTTAGCTCATCAAATCTTTGCTGGCTTATGAAGCAATCTCATTTCCCCACCAATTTCCCTGCAGACTGCAATTCCCACATTTCCATCAACTCCCTCCAGATTCTACCATTCACCTACACACAAGGGGCAATACTGTAACTAAAGGACCAACCCACTCATCTTTTGGGGGAAATCAAGACACCCAGGGGGAGCCCATACGATCACAGGGACAGCATGCAAACTCAACACAGCCAGTACCAGAGACCAGGACAGAACCCAGGTCACTGGAATTGTGAGTAGCAGCTTTACTAGGTACGCTACAAGATGCCCTGTTTCTCACATTTCTGTCCAGTTTTGGTGACTCAATAATTACTATAGCAATCCAAATCCTGATCACAGAAGAAGGAATTTCTGAGAAAATAGTGAAGGACTTGACTTGCTGAATAATACAAGTTCACCATTTTGACCCCATCTAGACCCCGTCAGAGAAGATACGGTTTCATAGAAAGGCTTGTTCAATGAGCCAAGAAGACCAATGTCAAATGCAGAGAGACCAAAGGAACAAACCTTGTCGTGCCAATCCAGGACCTGCATGAAACCTCCAGCCTAGCTAATGAATAGCAGAAAGTATAAAACAACTTTCGTCAAACAAAATGCATTCTCCACAAGATCAATAAGAATTGACAATGACTGGCAGACACAATGTGAATGGAAGGCAGCATCATAAAAGCCAAATAAATCTTCACCCAGGTTTTTGAGGGGATATGCTGTGCAGATAGAGGATCCAGTCATGAAAACCTAAAACTCAGTTAAAATAATCAATGAAGTTGATTTATAGGTTTATAAATATACTCCACTGCATCATAGGTTTATTTTATTAGGACTGAGAGAGCAAGAAGACAACAAGGAACATAATCCATCTCAAGCCTGTACCAGCAAAAATAGAAATTTTGAGTGCACCTTCTACAATATAGTAGTAAAAGGCACCTCACCGCCTGCATAACACACCAACTCAGAGAGAGGACAGCAACACTCAAATTCTTTCGATGGAGGCATAACATCTTGCAATCTGAGCCATATTAGTTACGTTGCAATAACAAGACAGATTTAAAATTTGGGCTTAAAAATTACATCCAAGTTTTAAGCTTTAAGTAAACTGGCATCCAAATCTCAGTATATTGCTCCAAGAATTAATAGGAATTTATATTGCAGCAGCATCTGAGCTTTGGTGTAAAAGCATGTAAGTCACAGATCTAGGTCTTAAAGTACATTTTAAATACATAATTCTGGGACATTTACACACTGGAAAAGAAATTCTGGCAGAATAAAACATTGGAAGCAAATTATATTTTATTCCAAATCTGGTTTATATATTCTTTAATGCACAATTATATAAATTAACAGTGCCAACTCTGCAAAGGCATCAATCCGTTTTTAGCACTGTAATCATTTCATAATTTCCGATTTAAGTTTTAAATAGACAACTATGGAGATTTTAAGGTTAACTTGTTTGTATCTAGGGAAATTCAAATTTCAAATCCAAGAATGACATTTCCTGATAAGCCAGTTTTGCTATTGTAAGGACTGAACCATGTGAATATTTATAAATACTCATTATCATATGGAAGACTTCCTGTGGAGATACTCTGATAATGTTCCATCCAACATCAGTTCCGTTGAACTCTCCCAACAGATTCTGCTCCCGACAAAATTAAAAAAAATCAATTTAACTGGGTATATTTCAAGATAAATGCTGCAGATTTAAAATCATTGCATTATAATTTGCTGATCGAATGCATTTTAACAAATGCATTAATATAAGAAAGGAAAAAGAGGATTCAATTCCTACAGTCTGCACAAGAAGTGGGTTATTTATCTATTCCTTGACTTCACTCTCCACCTCCACCCCCGTACTTTCCTCAAATCACTTGACCAAAAATCTATGAACTCAGCCTTAACTAAACTCTGGCTGAGAATCAACAGCCCTCCCGGTTTGGGAATTCCACAGATTCATGACCTGCTGAATGAATAAACGTGTCCTTGACTCTCTATTAAATACCTGACCCCTTAATCTTAGACCCAGACCCTGAATTCTAGACCTGTCAGACTATGGAAACATTCTCACCCACTAGGCATTGTAAAGATTTTAACCATTTCATGGGCTCACATTCAGTTTGATATTCTCAAAATAATATAAGTCCATTCTGCTCCATTTCTCTCACTGGACAATCTTTAAATCCCAGTCAATCCAGTGAACCTTCACTACATCCCTTCAATACAAAGTATAGTCTTCCATCAGCATGGGGATCAAAACATCATCATTGCAGCTAGACTTCTTTATTCTATGTCTATATATTGGCTATATTTAAGAGGGAGTTAGATGTGGCCCTTGTAGCTAAAGGGATCGGGGGGTATGGAGAGAAAGCAGGTACAGGATACTGAGTTGGATGATCAGCCATGATCATATTGAATGGCGGTGCAGGCTCGAAGGGCCGAATGGCCTACTCCTGCACCTATTTTCTATGTTTCTATGTCTCTAATTTGACTGTAGTTTAGTTTAGTTTAAAGGTACAGCACGGAAACAGGCCCTTCGGCCCACCGAGTCCACGCCAACCAGCACTGGTTCTATCCTACACACTAGGGACAATTTACAAAAGTCAATTAACATTCAGATCTGCATTTCTTTGGAATGTGGGAGGAGACCAGAGCACCCAGAGGAAAACCCACGTGGTCACAGGGAGAACGTGCAAACTTCATACAGCCATAGTCAGGATCAAACCCACATCTCTGGTGCTGTAGAACAGCAGCTCTACTACTGACCCACTGTGCTGCCCTGAGTTATTAACTGACCATTGCCTTCCCACATGGGAATGTCTGTGTGGAGTTTGCAGATTCTCCCTGTGACCACATGGGTTTCCTTCAGTTACTCCGGTTTCCTCCCACCCCAAAGATGTGTGGGTTTGTAGGATAATTGGTCTCTGTAAGATTATCCCTAGTGTGTGGGGAGTGGATGAGAACCGGGGATAACATAGAACGAGTGTGAATGGGTGATCGAAGGTCAGTATAGACTCCCTGGGCCGAAGGTAGACACAAAGTGCTGGAGTAACCGAGCGGGTCAGGCAGCATCTCTGGAGAAAAAGGATTGGTGGCGTTTCAGGTCGGAACTCTTCTTCGGACTGAAGAAGGGTTCAAACCCAAAATATCACCCATTCTTTTTCTCCATAGATGCTGCCTGACCCGCTGAGTTAATCCGGCACATTGTGTCTATCTTCGGAATAAACCAGCATCTGCAGTTCCTTCCTATCCCCAGACCGAAGATCCTGCTGTACCCTAAAACTGAATATACTAAACATTTAAGAATCTGAATGAGCTCTTGAATCAACAAGGTACAGAAGGCTACAGAGCAAGTACTGGTAAATTAGATTAGGACAGATAGGCATTTAATAGCCAGCATGGACATTGTGGGCCAAAGGCCATGTTTCCGTAATGTACGACTCCATGGATTTGGATATCAGTAGCAGGATCTGTCTGAGTCAGCATGGATTTACGAAGGGGAAATCATGCTTAACTAATCTTCTAGACTTTTTTGAGGATGTATCTGGGAAAATGGACAAGGGAGAGTCAGTGGATGTAGTGTACCTAGACTTTCAGAAAGCATTTGATAAGGTCCCACATAGGAGATTAATGGGCAAAATTAGAGCACATGGTATTAGGGGTAGGGTGCTGACATGGATAGAAAATTGGTTGGCAGACAGGAAACAAAGAGTAGGGATTAACGGGTCCCTTTCAGAATGGCAGGCAGTCCCTTTCAGAATGACAGGTTACAGCAAGGCTCGGTGCTGGGACCGCAGCTATTTACAATAATGATTTAGATGAAGGGATTCAAAGTAACATTAGCAAATTTGCAGATGACATGAAGCTAGGTGGCAGTGTAAACTGTAAGGAGGATGCTATGAGGATGCAGGGTGATATGAACTGGTTGGGTGAGTGGGCAGATGCATGGCAGATGCAGTTTAATGTGGATAATTGTGAGGTTATCCATTTGGTGGCAAAAACAGGATAGCAGATTATTATCTAAATAGTGTCAAGCTAGGAAAAGGGGAAGTACAACAGGATCTGGGGGTCCTTGTTCATCAGTCACTGAAAGCGAGCATGCAGGTGCAGCAGGCAGTAAAGAAAGCAAATGGCATGTTGGCCTTCATAACAAGAGTTGAGTATAGGAGCCAAGAGCTTCTTTTGCAGTTGTACAGGGCCCTAGTGAGACCACACCTGGAGTATTGTGTGCAGTTTTGGTCTCCAAATTTGAGGAAGGACATTCTTGCTATTGAGGGAGTGCAGCCTGGGTTTACAAGGTTAATTCCCGGTATGGCGGGACTGTCATTTGCTGAGAGAATGGAGTGGCTGGGCTTGTATGCTCTGAAATTTAGAAGGATGAGAGGGCCTCTTATTGAAATTGAAACATATAAGATTATTAAGGGTTTGGACACACTGGAGGCAGGAAACATGTTCCCGATGTTGGGAACCAGGGGCCACAGTTTAAGAATAAGGAGTAAGCCATTTAGAACGGAGATGACAAAATACTTTTTCACACAGAGAGTTGTGAGTCTGTGGAATTCTCTGTCTCTGGAGGCCGGTTCTCTGGATGCTTTAAAGAGAGAGTTAGATAGAGCTCTTAAAGATAGCGGAGTCAAGGGATATGGGGAGATGTCAGGAACGGTGTACTGATTGTGGATAATCAGCCATGATCACATTGAATGGCGGTGCTGGCTCGAAGGGCCGGATGGCCTACTCCTGCACCTATTGTCTATTGTCTATTAGCACAGCAAGAAGTTGGCCAACATGCCCTTGTTATTGCCAGCCGCTAATATCATTGATAGTGCATTGCTGTCTTCCTGCAAGGGTGTGATGCTCCATAAAGTAAAGTAAAGTAAAGTAAAGTAGCCTTTATTGTCATTTAGACCTTTCGGTCTGAACGAAATTTTGTTGCCTTGCAGTCATACATATAATAAAAATGACAAAAACACACAATAAACACAAATTTAACATCCATCACAGTGAGTTCACCAGGCACCTCCTCACTGTGATGGAAGGCAAAAATCTTAAAGTCCTTGTCTCTTCCCTCCTTGTTCTCCCTCTGCTCCGTGGCGACCTGTGAGCTCCCGACACTGTCGTGGCCGATCCTCCGAGGTCAGGTCGCCGCTGCCGCCGGAACGCCACAGCTCCGATGCCGGGTCGTCGCTGCCGCTGCTGCCGGAACGCCACAGCTCCGTTGTTGCCGCCGGAACGCCACAGCTCCGTTGTTGCCGCTGGAACGCCACAGCTCCGATGTTGCCGCTGGAACACTGCCCCAGCTCCGATGTCGGGTCGCCGCTGCCGCCGGAACGCCACAGCTCTGATGCCGGGTCGTCGCTACCGCTGCCGCCGGAACGCCACAGCTCCGATGTTGTCGCTGGAACGCCACAGCTCCGATGTTGCCGCTGGAACGCCACAGCTCCGATGTTGCCGCTGGAACGCTGCCCCAGCTCCGAGGCCGCCAGCTCCGAGGTCGCCAGCTCCGCCATTAGGCCTCGGCGCAGACGGAGACGGACACGGGGGATACGACAAGAGAAGTCGCATCCCCCCGAAGGAAGAGACCAAAAACATGTTTCTCCCCCCACACCCATACACAACATAATAAAATAAAACCAAAAATTAACTAAAACAGGACAAAAGAACAAACAAAAGAAAAAGAAAAAACAAACGGACTGCAGGCGAGCCGCAGCTGCTAAGGCAGCGCCGCCATCCATTCACCTACAATTACTTTATAAACCAGAACATTCTTAGACAGGTCTTAGATTATTGCATTTTTTACTGTAAATCATACCTGGTGTCTTCAGTCACATCAATTTCAGACAGCAGGAGGAAACCTGCTTGTGTGGTCAATGATCCAAATATTTCCTGAGCTTTTTGAGGTATTTTAAAGCCCAACATTAGTTCAAAGCCCTTCTCATCACGTGCAGCTACAGGGATTCTTGTAGGACACACAGATTCTGTAGAAAATATCATGCAAAATGAAGAAAATAATTCTCTGTACAGAAATTATTTTCATTTTAAACACAATCATAATTATTCAAGTTTTATCAGTGAAATAATTTAATTCCCATTTTATCGGGCATCTCACTTGAGGCAGGTAGTATAACCACATTTAAAATATATTTAGACAGGTACTTGGATATGAAAGATATAGAGGGATATGGGGAAAATGCAGGCAGGTGAGACTATATCCTCGATAGCGGATCTTGGTCGGCATGGGTAAGTTGGGCCAAAGGGCCTGTTTCCGTACCGTATGATTTTATAGCTCCATGATGCTCTTGTTAGCATTTAAGCCCCAACCAATCTCTCAGGAAAACAAGATCCCTTGGCTGTTCATTTGATTGCAGTTTGTAGGATCCTGCTGTCGAGATGTTGGTGGTAGCATTGTGAAGGTGTTGCTATTTTAAAGGTACTTCAGTGGTTGTGAAGAACTTGATGCACAAAAGAAACCTTATCCTTTTCTCTCTCTTACTCTGACACAAACGTAGTTCAAGTCAAGTCAAGTTTATTCGTCACATACACATACGAGATGTGCAGTGAAATGAAAAGTGGCAATGCTCGCGGACTTTGTGCAAAAAGACAAACAACAAACAACCAAACAAACTATAAACACAATCATAAACACACACATATTCTTTTACATATTAAATATTGGAAGGAAAAACGTTCAGCAAAGTTAGTCCCAGGTGAGATAGGAGTTTGCAGTCCGAATGGCCTCTGGGAAGAAACTCCTTCTCAATCTCTCCGTTTTCACAGCATGGCAACGGAGGCGTTTGCCTGACCGTAGCAGCTGGAACAGTCCGTTGCAGGGGTGGAAGGGGTCTCTCATGATTTTATTGGCTCTGGAGTTGCACCTCCTGATGTATAGTTCCTGCAGGGGGGCGAGTGAAGTTCCCATAGTGCGTTCGGCCGAACGCACTACTCTCTGCAGAGCCTTCTTGTCCTGGGCAGAGCAATTCCCAAACCAGATGGTAATATTTCCGGACAAGAGAGAGTGAAGAGTGTGCCAGAGGCTAAGGACAGTGCTAAAAAATTGTGAAACCAACCTAATTGGTGGTCAGGTTGAGCAACACAAATGGGAACAATCACACTGAAGTATCAAGGAGGGAAGTACAGAGGCACAAATATAAGACATCTCTCTTATTGAAAGCAATAGTGTCCATGAAATCATTTTTTCAAACCACAACACTGCCAGAGAATCCAAGAGGATTGGCATCATAAGTGCAGAATTAAAAGGAGCAATTAATTTCACAGTCTTCCATCACCAACTGCAGGCTTAAGCTTGAGTCTCAATGGTACTTCCTCAGACAAGTCCATGGGAATAAAAAAACTTCACATAGCTGGATTTCTAGACATCTCAATGCACTTTACATTAATTAAGCACTTTTCAATTATAGTTGCTGCTGTTGGTGCAGGAAATATTGGAGAAAGATTCATTTCCATGAATAGAAACATGGTAAAGACCAGATAATTTGTTTTAGTAACATTGATTGAGATATAAGTAGTATGTAGGTCAGCAGAGAGATTTCTCCCATTTGCCTACTCAAAATGGTATGATGGTATTTTTTAACGTTCACCCAGGAGATCAGACAACACCCATGTTTGATTCCTAGTGGTCAAATTGTGGAAATTCGATGCTCTCACCACGACAGACTGGGGTTATTTCATGGTCAGAGAAATATATTTTTTGGATAGCACAGTAGCACAGCTAGTAGAGTCACTGCCTCATTCTTCAAGGGAAGCATGTTTAATCTTGACCTCTGGTGCTGTCTGTGTGGATTTCACACATTCTCCTCTGACAATATGGATTTTCCCCCAGTGTCCTCCAGTTTCCTCCCACATCCCAAAGATGTGCAGGTGGATACATTAATTGGTCACTGTAAAATTTTCCTGGTGTGCAGATAACTGGCAGAATCTGTAAAGTACCAAGTGGGCGGCGCGACCGACGTCGCAGCGGCCTCTGCAGTCTGTCTGTATATTTTTTATTTTTTTGTCCTGTTGAGGGTTTAGTTTGTAGTGGGTTTTTAAATGTGTATGTGTGGGGGCTGGGGGCTGGGGGCTGGGGGGTGGGTGGGGGAATCTTTTAAATCTCTTCCCTGCATGGAGACCCGACCTTTTCCCTGTTGGGTCTCCGTTGCCGTTGGGGCCTAGCGCCGTGGAGCGGCCTCGAACCGGAGCGACCTGGGGGCTGAAGTCACGGAGCCTGTGGAGCTGGGGAGCTGCGGACCTACAGCCGTGGAGCCGTGGAGCCGTGGAGCTGCGGACCTACGGACATACCTCCGTGGAGCTGGCCAGCTTCGGAGCGTGGAGAGCTGCGGCGGCGAGCTGCTGCGACCCGACTCCGGTGGATGGTGACACCGGGAGCTCGCGGGTCCCCGGTGGGAGACTGCTTTGCGGGGCACCGGCAACGGCGACTTCTCCCGCCCGAATTGCGGGGTTGAGAGTGACCTGGAGGGGGGGCCTTACAACGCCCGGCGCGGCTGTAATTTGCCGCGGACTTGCTAGCGCCCGCCGGGGGCTCCAACACCAAGACCCGGGGCAGAGCCCTACATCGCCCGGCGTGGCTTTGAGTGGCCGCGAACTTGCTAGCGCCCGCCGGGGACTTTGACCTCGACTTCGGGAGAGGAATGGAGAGCAGGGGAGAGACAAGTTTTGCCTTCCATCACAGTGAGGAGGACTCACTGTGATGGATGTTTATGTGAATTGAATTGTGTTGGTGTGTGTCTTGGTTCTTTTTTTGTATGGCTGCAGAAACCAAATTTCGTTTGAACCTCATGTGAGGTTCAAATGACAAATAAAAGGTATTGTATTGTATTGTATTGGAATGCTAGGACAACATAATAGTATTAGTGAAAATGAATACTTGATGGTCAGAAGAGACTCGGTGGGCTGAAGAGCCTGTTTCACTTTTGTATGACTCTATACCAGCTAAAAAACATTTCTAACAGTAGTGGGAAAGCTAACACAGGTCAAGAATACATCACCCTCGCAATTCGGTTTCACGGAGTTTAACTGCTACAACATCAGAAGGCCTTTCTAATAATAAAATGACGTTTGGCTCAGCTGAAGTAGGCCAGAATGAGCCACCTCACACAAATGCTTGGATCATGGTGCCCCTGGTTTTGATGCTATTGACTTTAATTATCTCCAACGTCCTTGTTAAGGTAGGTATTTACAGACTTTTGGTTTTCATTATGAAGGAAATATTTTTGAATTTCCAATAGGAAGGATTCACCGTAACACATTTTCAAATGCAGCTTGAAAATTGAGTTTCCAGCAAGGTTTCAATAAATTTGAGGTTTCAAAAAGGTTTCAATATCTTTCCTGGATCTGTCTTATTGTTGTAGTTTTCCCATCAGTGGCTGTGTGCAGTTGTGTTGGTCCAGAATATCATCATTATTTCCTCCTGTGCTGTCTGGCACCACTCACTTGTACAGGATATACCGCAATTGAATATTTAAAGAAATGTATCACGTGGATTTCCTCCACCCCACACATTTAAATTGAAATCCTTGACATCAAAAAATCTGAGTTACTCAACAAAAGAGCTCTTACAGATCCTGCCAAGTTTATTTTAAGCAATGTTTCTGCATGCCAGATTAGATTTAAGGACCCCTTTATTCTAAAATGTACTTGAATTTACCATAAATTTGCAGGAGAAGACAAGGGTTTGCAGCTGGATGCAGAGGAACAGGAGGCGGCCATTCAGTCACTCAAGCCTGTTCTATTCAGTGGCATCATGGTTGATGGGTCATCCAAATCCAGTATCACATCTGGGGTGTATTAAAGTGGTGGAGCTGGTCTCTCATGGTACTGGGGTGGCTAGCGAGCAGATTGCATTGAATTTTACTCCGGGGGGTCCACAGTTATCATAGCAGTTGTACATTTTACTCAATTGGGCAGGTGCAAAGAGCCGACCAACCTTAATTTTAGGGCCTAGGGCAGCAACTTCTACCACCCCACCCCTGTCCCACCACTAACGCTGCTTGTGCCCCAATCCCTCAAGGTGCAATCCACCATCAAATGTCAATTTCTTTTCTAAATAAAAGTCAGACACTTCTTTTTAAAACCAACTTTTTACTTAAGGCACATCTAATCTTTGATCTTCCTGATCTTTGAACTGCCTGGCAAACATTTTATGGACTCAAGAAGCTGAAATTGTTGGTACTTATCAATAAGCAGTTATATGACCATTCGAGGACAATCTTTCTAGGCGCAGAAGTATGGAGATCTGAGGTGTGAGAATCCAAAATATCATTTCACCTTCGACTTCAGAACAATGAAGGAGAGGAGAACAATGGCTGGCAGATGGAAACAATTCAGTAGCTGGAGTAGCTTCATTCTCAAGATAAATGGATTAATTCTCTGATGTAAAAATGAAACACCAGCTTAGCAACTCTGGGAATTAAAAAACTGCAGATGCTGAAAATCTGAAATAAAACAGAGAATGCTGCAAGTAAGGCATCTTTTGTAGGAAAAGAAGCAGAGTTTATACTTCAGGTCCCACATAAGGTCTAAAGTTCTAGCAAAGAGTCCTGAACACAAAACCATAAAGGGGCGCGCACACACGCACGCGCGCGCACACACACACACACACACACACACACACACACACACACACACACACACACACACACACACACACACACACACACACACACACACACACACACACACACACACACACACACACACACACACACACACACACACACACACACACACACACACACACACACACACAAACAAACAAACACACAAACACAAACACATCACAAAGGCGGGGGCCAGGGAAAGCGGGGGAGCGCTGTCTGAAATTCACACACGCGATGAAGAGGAAGGTAAACGGCTGCCAATGTACGGTAAGTCCTTTAGAGAGTGGGGAGGGCGAAAGAGAAGGGGAGAGAAGGGGAGAGAAGGAGAGAGAAGGGGAGAGAAAGGACGTAGAAGGGGAGAGGAGAAGAGGAGAAGGGGGGTTAGACACTTTTAAGAAGTATATGAAAGTTTAGCGGGCATTTTACCTACCGGTCGGTTTTCCCTGTTCCTGAAAACTCCAATGAGCCAATTAAAATGCCCGGTCAGCGAAGGAGATTGCCTACGGCTGCCCTCGACTGCCTGGAAGTAAATAGCGACCCCACTCCACTGCATTACGAGTCAAAAAGAACCGTGCCGACCAAAATTTACTCGCGGAAAATGTTCCAACATGCTGAAAAGTTTTCCGCGACCTAACTGAGGCCACGAGTATTCGGGAACTTCCCTCGATCATGAAGGAGAGTTCCAGTGACCTCATAGGACCTCCTAGGACCACGTGTCGACCATGCTGCGAGTTTGAGTCGAGGGCAAACTTGTCTAAACTCACAGATTAGGTCGCCACAGTGGGTCAGCCCCTTAACTGTTTTTATTTCAACAGATGCTGCCTGACTTTTATATTCTTATTGCCAACTGGGGAGCAAAAATGTGCAGGTGGGGAGAAACACTATTTATTTGGATTGCACTCCTGCTGGTACTGCCTATTGGAGTCTTTTAGTTGTTGTTCTCCCCACACTCTACATGAGCATTACAATCTCACATTGTTCAATTACAGTACCTTAAAGGCCATGGTATAGATTTATTATTCAGAGTTAATTTAAATACACTGATTAATAAGCATCTTTTCTTTAGTAAGTGAAACCAAACTAACATTTCAGGTGAATAACCTTTCATTATAGGTTATAACAAAGCTCATCAACCTGACATTTGCTGAAGTATCAAGTATTTCCAGCACTTGCAATTCTTTTAATCAGATCTCTGGCATTATCAGGATTTTGTTTTTGCATCTTCAGGCCATGGTTCCATATAATAATATTATGTTTGTTTCTGTGGGTATCTGCAGTACGATTATCTAGTTGATTTATGTTTTATAACTTGGGGGTGAACAATACATGGTAGGGTTTCCTGCTAAGACTCAACCCTCCCCCCCCCCCCCCCCCACCCAAAAAAAAAATCCATTCTGTGGAGACACATGGCACTCGAATGAACTGTCATTTATCTGCAACATTTGTCTAGTTTCCTCGTACTGTCTAATAATATGATGTTGCTTTAGGGGTATAAGACCAAAAGCACCAGGAAGAGGTGCAGTGATGATAAAAACTGAACATGAATTCAAAATAACATTTCCCATTTTATTCTCCATGAAATTAGCTGGAGGATTTTCAATCCTTTAGTTTGTGGAT
Source organism: Amblyraja radiata (assembly GCF_010909765.2). Classification (NCBI taxonomy): domain Eukaryota; kingdom Metazoa; phylum Chordata; class Chondrichthyes; order Rajiformes; family Rajidae; genus Amblyraja; species Amblyraja radiata. The sequence goes on along the minus strand of NC_045959.1, from coordinate 17,197,071 downwards.
GAAGATGTACCTCTTAAAAATCCAACAGCAGCTAATCATGCTTTTGTAGATGGTTACAATGTAATGTGAGGATGTGCAAATGACCAAGACAACCAAATAATTTTCTCAGGAAGTATCAGAGGTTTGAATGGAAAAGAGCCACATCATATTACTCCTGCTCGTAGTGGATAAGTGAAAAACAGGCCAGCAGTTCACATTTTTGAACATAGTTCTTGCTTTCATACATTTCTGATGTTACATACTGTCCTACAGCTTCTTTCATCTACATCCAGCACACTATTAAACCATGGGGCTCTCAACCTGTGCATATGTTGCTGCATAATTAGCTTTTGTAAATTCTGTGTGAATTTTGGCAATTCACACAGATTATACAACGACACGGCAGTTCCCATCCTGCCTGGTGCTGTGATGCTTTATTTCCAGGTTGTACTATTTAGCAAACTTCTCAAAACTGGAAGATTAGTACTAATTTACACCCATAAAACATGAATACAAAATGTTTTGACTGAACTGCCACAAAACAAACCATCAGAGCAAGTGAACGCTCACCTTCACATATCTTCTGCTGCATAGCCTCCTTAATTCTCTCTATGGTCCTATAATCTTCTGCAAATATAACATAGGTTGTGGAAGGTTTATTGGCAATATGTTTAAGTTCTGATTCTGTTATTTCCGATCCAACTCCGACAGCGAACAGGATGACGTTCTCAACACGCGCTTCAACAGAAGCGTCGATAACGTCATCCTGAGATTTCCCATCTGTGACGACAACAGCAATTTTAGTTTTGGCTTCCTTGGTCCTTTGCGAAGACGGGAAAACAGACTCTGTGGCAAATTTAATAGCACGGCCTGTTTGGGTATTTCCACCAAGATATTCAATTCTTTGTATTCCAACAATCAGTTCTTCACTGGTCAGGAATTGGCCAAACGGAATTTCCAAGCGTGGATTATCACTGTACTGGATAACAGCTACTTGCGTAAATTCAGGTCCAATGTCGAATCCACTTGAAACATTAACTAGCCACGTCTTTGCTGTTTCAAAATTGTCAAGTCCCACACTCCAGGATCCGTCCATGATGAAAACCAAATCATTCACTGCTGTTCTACATCCTATTGTGAGGGAGAAATATAGAAATGTATTTAAAATGTGATGGTACTATTTTTGATAAAACAGTTAAATGCTAAGAGTTAAAAATTTCCTTTCAACATTTCTATTAAATCTGCAAGTTAAACTGCCATAATTTTATGGGATTTGAAAGAAAAAATACTGCACAATGTGCTACAAATATTTTTGTTTAATGCAGTATCCGTGAAATGTAAAGCCATATGATGTATGGTTTTCGGTTTGTATTCGCTAGAATTTAGAAGACTGAGGGGGGATCTTATAGAAACGTACAAAATTCTTAAGGGGTTGGACAGGCTAGATGCAGGAAGATTGTTCCCGATGTTGGGGAAGTCCAGAACAAGGGGTCACAGTTTAAGGATAAGGGGTAAATATTTTAGGACCGAGATGAGAAAAACATTTTTCACACAGAGAGTGGTGAATCTCTGGAATTCTCTGCCACAGAAGGCAGTTGAGGCCAGTTCATTGGCTATATTTAAGAGGGAGTTAGATGTGGCCCTTGTGCTAAAGGGATCAGGGGGTATGGAGAGAAGGCAGGTACAGGATACTGAGTTGGATGATCAGCCATGATCATATTGAATGGCGGTGCAGGCTCGAAGGGCCGAATGACCTACTCCTGCACCTATTTTCTATGTTTCTATGTGTCTATGTGCTTGGAAAAGACTGATGAGGACATCATGGTTGCTCCAGTAGTGTTGGTCACCATAATAACTGATGCCATGATGTCCTTAGTGTGTGAAAATAAATAGTAACATATTTTTAAAGAATATTTGATCAGTTTTGGTTAACAATTTAATTACAACAATGACAAAATAATTATTTCACATTTTTCATTGGACTGAGATGCTTTAAGGAGCTTACCTGCTCTTGTATCATCATCTGGCACAGCCCCACTAAATAAATAAGGTGGCAAACAGATCACTAAAAATCGTATTATACGCAAATTCATTGTACCTACAAACAAAGAAAACATGTATTTTATAGATATGCGCATCCAGATTTTGTTACTCTATTGAAAACTGTATGAGGAACTAAAATCATAATTAAATGGAGTCATAAAGTGGTATTATAATGCTAAAATATTTAACTCATTACATTTTGTGATGACTACATTAAATATTAAACTGGCTTTAACAACTTGCAGATACACTACTGATGGTGAATCTGTACAGTAAAGGTTCCTCTGAACAGTAAAGGTGTCTCAAAGAACTGGTAATACCAAACATTACTGTTACTGTGAGTCCTGTCTGTCATATATTTTGCAACACATTGGAATATAAGGTAATGCAATAGCACAATAGATAATGTTGTTGCTTCACAACCCGGATTCAATCAGGTGCTGCTTGTGCAAAGTCTGAATGTTCTCCAGGTAACAGTATGGGTGTCATCTGAATGCTCCAGTTACCTCCCACATCCCGAGGATGAGCTGGTAGGTTAAATGGCCATGTAAATTATACCTATCATTGGTGAGAGATAGGAAAATCAGGGGAGTTAATGGGAACATAGAGAGAGATTAGGTTATTTGGATATAGGTGGGGGAATGGGAATTATGGCAAAGTTCAGAGAACGCTTGGGCGGCACGGTGGCGCAGCGGTAGAGTTGCTGTCTTACAGCGGATGCAGCGCTGGAGACCCGGGTTCAATCCCGACTATGGGTGCTGTCTGTACGGAGTTTGTACATTCTCACCATGACCTGCTTAGGTTTTCTCCGAGATCTTCAGTTTCCTCCCACACTCCAAAGACGTACAGATTTGTAGGCTAATTGCCTTGGTAAATGTAAAAATTGTCCCAAATGTGTGTATGATAGTGTTAATATGCAGGGGTCGCTGGTCGGCGCAGACCCGGTGGGATGAAGGGCCTGTTCCCGTGCCATATCTCTAAACTAAACTAAACCAAAATGGACTTGAATGGCCAAATAATGTCCTTCTATATACTATAAATACATGACGCAAATCAACCCTAGCATTTGTCATATGTTTCAGAACACATTGGGATACAAGGTGGTACAAATGCTGCTGATTCAGACTTCCAGCGAAGCTGGGACAAAAGCAGCAAACACTAATGAAGCTTTTCAAACCTTCTTACTCACGGCTACTTAAACTGTAAATTAATCAACGATATTTCTCCTTCTCATTTAAGTTTTATATTTAGAATTTCACATCTGTTTCTCTGCATTGCTTGAGATGAAAACGCATAATTTGAACACTGTAAAATCCTAAAAATGTTTTGTTATTCCAGTGCATTTTGTAACTGCTTACATTAATACTATCTTTGTTTTAATTCACCTCTTTTGAATTTTATCATGTTCAGTAGCTCAATTCCTCAGCCATTTCTTGCTTCATTGGTCTGTTCTTCAACTGTTTCAATCTCTCTATCTCTGTTTTATGCTGGTTTAAATTATTCAAAAAACTGCTTCCATTGAATTGTTCCTCAAATAGAGCAGTTATTTATTTATTTATTTATTTATTTATTTATTCCGAACAAGTAAAGACATTAACGACATTAATATTAACAAAATCGAAATTATCAAACAATTGGACATTACAATCAATATTTACAAAGCAATGAGAAGAACAAAATCAAAGTTCCAATGTCCAACTCTGTGTCTGTACAAGCTCGAAAAGGAGAGAGAAGAAGAATAACTTATTAAATCTCACCCCTTTTCCCCAACACTTCTACCATATTTAAAAATCAATTCATTAATAATAATAATACTACCCTAGGCAATTTCCCATAATACCTACAGACATATATATACATACAACTATTATGTACATACAAACTTCATAACTGAAGTACCCAAACATAAGTAAACAATAGTAAAGCAATAGATAAACACTAACCCCCACTTGTCAACCATCCCCTCCATCCCTGTACCCCTTGAGAATTATTTTTTTATATATCATTTTAAAATGATTCATGTTTGTGCATTGCTTCAATTCCCCGTTCAATTTATTCCACACTCCTACTCCACAAACCGAAATACAAAAGGTTTTTCTAGTCGTACGGACTTTTTGTTTCTTAAAGTTAAATATTCCTCTTAAATTGTAACCCCCCACACGCTCGTTAAATAATTTTTGAATGTTTCCAGGTAAATTTTTATTTTTGGCCCTAAACATTATCTGAGCTGTTTTGAATGTAACCAAATCTTCTAATTTTAATAATTTTGACTCTAAAAATAATGGATTCGTATGACCCAGATACTTAGCATTATGGATAATACGAATTGCTCTTTTTTGCATCATGGTTAATGAGTGTATCGAATTTTTATAGTTATTACCCCAGACTTCTGCACAATAATTTAAGTAGGGTAAAATCAATGAACAATAAAGAATACGGAGTGATTTGTAATCCAGAGCTTGCTTGGCTTTGTATAATACAGAGATACTTTTTGACAATTTTAATTTTACATGTTTAATATGTGATTTCCAGCTTCAATTTAATCATTAAAAGTCAGATTCCTTCCAGTCCCTATGGAAGCGAGTTCCATGTTCTCACTTCCCTTTAAATAAAGAATGTTCTTTTAAATTCACAATTGTAATTGCAGATCTTTTACTTTTGCCTTTAGATACAGTACGGAAACAGGACCTTTGGCCCACCGAGTCCGCACCGACCAGAAACCGCCCTGTACACGAGCACAACCCTACACACTAGGGACAATTTACTATTTTACCGAAGCCAATAACGTACAGATCTGTACGTCTTTGGAATGTGGGAGGAAACTGGACACCCGGAGAAAACCCACTCGGTCACAGGGAGAACGTACAAACTCCATACATTCAGCACCCATAGCCAGGATCAAACTCAGGTCTCTAACACTACAAGACAGCAACTCTACCACTGCACCACCCCTTAATCATTTATTTTCTGTCTTTTTCATCTTCTCTTTGTCATTCCCCAAACTCAGAAGATTATTGGCATAACTCAATTAGTACCGTTGGAAAAAAAGCACATTAACATATGATAATCAAAATACACATTTCTTGTTGTGTGAAAATTTTATACAAAGTATTTTTTTTCTAATAAGTTCAAATTAGTTTGTGTGCTACTGATTGGGTGGATTACTTGAACTTGTTCTCTCATGTAGTTTGGCTGGCTGGTAGAGGTGTAAACCACATTGCACCATTATCCAAATTCACCAGATGAGGTCCAGGAACTATTTTTTGCTGTCCTACTCCATTCTTCTGCTTGATCTTTCCTCAGGAGATTTCCAATCCAATGGATATACATTTACTTGCATTTGAGGTAGGTGCTGCTTACCCCTTGTTGACCAGAATATTCTGACATTGATCATAATTTGTGAATCATTACAACACTGCTACCATTAGGCAAGAGGTATCAAAGCCTGGTTCCGTTCCACCAGAGTCAATAACAGCTACTTTCCATCAAGTTCTTGAATCAATTTACACAACTCTAATCTTGTTTTTTTTTTCTCTAATAGTGTTTTTGTGCTAGTGTCTTGTTTTTCAAAAAAGTATTTTTTTAATTTTTACTGAATTGCAGATGTTTTGTGTGTAATTAATGTACAATTTTTATTTTTGTATGTTTATCTGAGTCTATGTGTCTGTGATGTTGCAGCAAGTAGAATTTTGATTGTACCTGTACCTGACTATACTTGTGCATATGATAATAAACCTGACTTGACATAAATTAGATAGGGTTATATCAAGACGTGCAAAGAAGTAGATCATTCAGCCCAGTGCTGGCATGATGCTCCACTTGGGACTTCCGGCTATCCTTCCTCATCTAAAATTGAAAGGGCAATCATTTATTGCTTCTCCTTTACCTGCTTGCCCCATCTCCCCTGAAGTGCATCCTCACTATTCCTTCAACCTGTTCTTGTGGAAGCAAGTTCCACATTATCATTTCCGTTTGAATAAAGAAAGTTCTTTTGAATTCCCAATTATATTTCCTAATCTGTTCTTTTTCAATTCACCTTTGCCATTCCACAAAAACTGCTGTCAAACAAAATGGGATGTTACAATTTCAACTGCATCCCTGTTAAAAATTATGATTCTTGGGACAGTGTGACGATCACCACTTTTCCTTCACTAAACAACTAGGCATCAATGACAAGTTCAATAACACCTCAAATAACAAAGGACAATACATTAACCATTCCATTTGTATCCTCGATTGCCAAGGGAATTCAGCTGACTGCAAATTCTTGCTTCATCTCCAGTGTTAGCAAGGGTTGAGCTAAAATGTGCACAAGATTAGCAACTCTTCTCAGAGGTGCCCTCGAAATGATGGCAGATTGCAAGAAAACAGATTGAATCAATGAAGAATAAAGTGAAAACTCCATGGACAGAAAGTTCAGCGTATGAAGCAAATCTCAAGGTACTAGATCCACACACAAACAAACACACAAACAGGAATGGAACATCCACACACAGATCACACACTGCCACAGAGACAGAGTCATAACCCCCTATAAACTGTTCAAGATGAGTCAGGCATAATGCAAGCTGCATTTCCGCGCTTGCCAAACCTTCACAAAGGCAATATTCTTCATAGATCCCAATCTCTAATGAATTAGATGGCCTTGAGCAGTAAGCAAAACACGTCCGCAGTAAAGAGTAAATGTTTCTAGGAGGGAATGGAAGAAGCACAGGGCTTTTGGCACGGTTTATGGCCTGGTTAAAACAGGACATTTTCCAGTTTGATTTAGTCCACTTAATCTTCTCAACAACAATCTTGGTTCAAAGGAGAATTACTAAGTAATTCAGTGCATTTGTACCTTTGAAGCAAAATGTAAGCTTCTGGGATCCCCTTTGCATTATGATCAATTTCCACTCATTGGTTCTGCACAGTTTTCAACAGCCAAGAAATAGGATTAATGCACTTTTTTCTCTCTTTTAAAAGTCAACAACTTGTTAAGACCAACTAAGTAGCAGTTAAAATTGTTTTCAAGCAGCTTTCCATTTTATATTCCAGACAGCCAGCTGACATCTTCATGTTTTTTTATTAAAGCTTTGAAGAGCAGAAACAAGTAGCTTAACTTCCATCAGCAGAAATGAGTTATATTGTGATCGGTGACTTGAGTTTGTGCAGAGGACTAAGAAAGAAAGTTGCAATTTCTCCATCCAGGCCACAGGCTCCTGCGGGGTATTTATAGAGAAAACATTCAGAGAAATACTTGGATTTCTATAAAGCTTGTCATGAAATCTCAAAATGCCTTGCATGTGGTACCAATTTGTGTGGAGCAAGCTCCCATAGACGGTAATACGAGTGCTGAACTATTTTTTTAAATCGTTAACCCACCCTCCAACAATATTACTAAAGCAGATTTGGTCATTACCACGGTGCTAATTCAGTCTTGTTATAGAGCCCCCAGATTATGACCAGGTTCCATCCATGAGAACTGTTCATAACCTGAACTGTCTACAAGTCAGAAATTAGCAAATACAATGTGTAGGGGAGGATCTCAGAAGCACCTGTGACAAGAGAGGTGGAAGAGCACCCATCCATCAGCCTCACTGACTCAGTGAATGAGCGAATGGGACTGCTCAGTGCTCCTAACTCTGCTCAGCTCAACCCTGCGCTGCGGCCGCTGCGGCTTCGTGTGATGGAAAGAAAAGGCATAAAGGTATGGTCCCACCCAGCAGAAGATGCCTGCAGCCCCACAATAAACCGGCAAATCTATCCCCATCCATTCCATCGATTTCCCAAACTCCTGCTCAATTGTTGGCCGCATTAATTATCTGTGGTGAACCAGCACGCACATTAGCTCCATGTTACATCTAACCTAGAACTGTCACTGCTTTCGACCGCTTAGCTGGCTGTCAACCTGTCCAGATGTCACTCAAGGCTAAAAACACTCATGGTGAACTCAAGTTCTTCATTTCAGGCCCAGGCTAATTCTACCCCAATGACCTTTGCCCTTTCTCTTTACATCGTTTTATAATGTCCCATGTTTCAATTTCCTTTTAAGTACTGTGACATTCTTTGCTTGCAACGGGAGACTCCTCCCTCCAGTTACCCCACAGAAAGTGCATAAACTCTACACTCTCAATTCAATCTCTGGGTGATCATTATCAATTTATACTTTGCTTCAACCTGTCAATCATTTGGTTAACGTTTTAAATAGTTCTCCTTTCAAAACTTTTGATAATTTCAAAACACTCCAATAGATCTTACCTTTGCTTTCTCTAGCCAAGTACACATGGTCCAAATTTCACATGGCAATCTTCCCATTTAATATCCTATGATATCCTTTCTTTGATATCCTTCTTTTAAAATAACTATTTAAATGCACACAGGGTTCCAGCTGTGGCCTTGCATTGCCAATGGCTTGCACAAATGAAAAAAGCTGGTGTTTGAGTTGAGTATTCAATGTCCCCATTATCAAAACTAGAATCCCCTTTGTCTTCTTGTGACATCTAATGCTAACTTAAAAGATTTGTATGTGTGTTCTTGGCTAATGGCTTTACAAGTTTGGATTTCATCGACTGTCATTCCTAAATGATTGAATTTGCACATCTATTTCAAACTAATTTGAAGGTAACCAATCTGTCTACTTAGTTCCCCTGCTATCTCCTCCTGCCTACTTCCTCACTGTTCAGTTTGCTCATAAACTGGAACATAGAACAGTACATCACAGGAACAGACTCTTTGGCCCAGTGTCGGCGTCAAACATGACGCCAAATTAAACATTGCTTCTCTCTGCATGTGATCCATATCCCTTCACTCCCTGCATATTCATGTACCTACGCCACTGTTTTACTCGCTTCCATCACCACCACTGCAGGCAACGTGTTCTGCGCCCCTACCAGCAGCTGTCCCCACGTTCACCCTCCCCTCCCATCACCTGACCCCGTCTGTCTTCTGAGCTCCTGCAGCCAGATAGTAAGTAGCTCCAGATTCCAAACATCTGTAGTCTCCTGTATCTTCAATTTGTGATAACCTGTATTTAATAATTCACTGTATTCAATAATTCAGTAATTCCAACTACTTCAATGATTTCAGTCATAATGGTTTCAACAATTAACTATGCCTTTTTTAGGTTCAGGTGTGGTGCTTTATAACCACCCAGCTGCATGTCCAGTCTGGCTCATCATTGTTGGCGAGGCCACACCATGAGTACTGTCTGTGCCCATTTGGTCCCCTTATCTAAAAATAATATATGAAGTAACATTGGAGGTATTCACCAGGCTAAAATCTGGGATGGGCAGGTTGACATATTAAGAGAGGCTAAACAGTTTGTTTGTATTCCTTGGGAGATTAGAAGTTTGGGGAGTGATTTTATTCAAATGTACAAGATTTAAGGTGGCTTGATTGGGTAGATGTCGAGATGTTTCCACCAGTAGAATAGACGAGAACAAAGAGACACAGATGCAAATAAGTGGCCAGTCACTTAAAACAGGTGCATTGAAAGCATTCTCACATAAGGTGGTGAATCTCTGGAATTCTCTGCCCCCGGGATGTTGAGGGCCAGATCATTCTGCATATTTAAGGTGGAGAGAGATAAACATTTGATAGATGAAGAAATTAAGGTTTATGGGGATCTTGCATGGAAGAGGAATCAAGGCCGGCATTGATTAGCTGTGGCGATACTGACTGCAGGGCAGGTTTGAGGGGCTGAGTGGCCTACTACTGCTATTTTCTTGTATTCTAGTGTAACGCTACACACTATCATCATGACTATTAATCTGTTTCATGCCAGGTTTGTCAGCACTTTTCTCATTAAATATTCTGAAAACTTCCTCTATACTACAGTCTTCACTTGTGTTACATGGTGCGAATGATAGAACCAGAGATTTTTAGCGCCTTTCTTTAATTTCTTACTTTCAATTTGTTTGTTAAATTTTTACGCGTATTCCAAGAAGCTCTGGCAATGTGGGCTTTTAAAATACATCTGTGACAGTATTCTTGCCAAAACCACCAAACATCAACAAATGGACAGGCGATGTTTTGGGTTAAAAGTCTTGTTTAGATTGATTGGAATAACGGGGAGAAAAGTGGGAAAGAGAAGTGGGGGCAGGACAAAGCCTGGCATGTGATAGGAGGATACAGGTGAAAGAGGTTTGGGGCGGGGGGGGGGATGGGGGGGGGGGGGGGGGGGGGGAGGGTTGACAGATGGGTGGAGTAAGTGACAAAGAATAGAGGTGAAAAGGAGACAGCAGAGTGTCAGATAAGGAGAGCACAGGAGGAATGAAATGTGTAGCCGGAGGGAGGGATGTGGGTGAAAGGGGACGAGGGGAGGGGAAGGAGGGGTTATAAAAAGGAATTGGGGGACCTGGGGATGGGAAATGTGTGTAAGACGGAGCAGAAAGGAGCAGATTGACTGGGAGGGGCTGAAGAAATTTGGGAGAAATGGAACCGCACTTGGGTAGGAGCAGGGGGCACGGCAAAGTAAGGGAAATACGGTGGGGGGATTAGTTGGAGAATTCAGTGTTCGTACCATCAGGTTGTAAGCTACTAAAATTGAATATGACATGCTGTTCCTCCAGTTAGTATGTGCACTCACTTAACAGTGGAGGAGGCCAAGGACAGAAAGGTCGGTATGGGAATGTGAAGGAGAGTTAAAATGGCTGTCATCTGCGTGTTTCAGTGGGCCTTGTTGGATGTCGCAGAATTATTTAGCGAAATGCCGGCTTAGTCTATGTTTGGTGTCGCTGAGGCCACATGGGATAGACCAGGTTTGAAGAGGTGCGCATAAACACTTGTCTCACCTGCAAGGGGAACTGGAGTACCTGATAGAGGTGAGTTGTAGTTGTAGGCACAAGTGCATGGGGAGAGGGCAGATCGGTTGAGATAGGATGAGTGAATCAAGGAATTACAGAAAGGGAAAAGGGGTGGGACCATGAAAATGTGATTGGCGATGGGAACATGTTGAAGGTAACAGAAATGTTGGAGAATCATGTGTCAGATGTGGAGGCTGGGGGGGCGAAAGGCGAGGACTTGGAAAATCTCTAACATTGTTCCATCTGGGGAAGAGAGAGCTGAACTGCGAAACACAAAGGAGACATAGGTAATGGCTCCATCCACAACAGCAGGGGAGTAAAGGCATGTTTACTGTAGAAAGAGGAAATCTCACATGTCCTAAGATGGAAAGCCTCATCCTGTGAGAAGATGCAGTGCAGACGGAGAAATTGTGAATAAGGGATTACGTCCTTGCACGAGACAAGGTAGGAAGAGTAACTGTGGGATTCAGTGGGTTTGTAGAAGACATCTGTACACGGTCTATTCCCTGTGATGGAGACAGAGAGATCGAGAAAATCGTGAGAGGCATCAGATGTAGCCCAAATGAATTTGAGAGCAGGGCGGAAGTTTCTAGTACAATCCCACCCAACCACATCTCCCCAGCTCATTCCCCCTGCAATCATAGGAGATGTAATACCTGTCACTATACCTTCACCTTCACCCGGAGACCTCAGCAGTCCTTCCAGGTGAGATAGAGGTTCACATGCACCTCCATTCACCTTCATCTACTGCCTCTGTTGCTCCTGATGTGGTTTCCCATACATTTGCGAGACCAAGCATTGACTCAGCAACCATTTCACTGAACACATGCTCAATCCGCCAAGGCCTACGGGATCTCCCAGTTGCTAACCATTATGACTCTTCCCATTCCCATACTGATCTTACTGTCCCTGACCTCTTCCATTGCCAGTGAGGCCAAAGGGAAATGGGAGAAACAGCACCTCATATTCTACTTTGGCATGAACATTGCTCCGGCCACTTGTCGATCAAAGCCTGCTCAAAGGGATCCATCTATCATGTGACAGATTTTTGTCCTGCCCCCACCTATCTTTTCCAACTTGCTCCTCCTTACTCCAATTGGCCTGAAGAAAAATCCCAACCCAAAATGTCACCTGCTCATTTCTTCCCTCGGTGCTAACTGTCCGCTGAATACTTCCAGCATCTGCAGTTTCTTATGTCTTCAGACAACAAATGTTTCACTCCCTGGTCGTAACAGCTTTTATTTACCTTTTTAAAATTATGTGGATTTGGTTTGGAGCAAAGCTTTTGGCCACTTGCCCTTTGTGCATACTGCTATATGAAACTGTTGATTGCACTTGCAAGGCCAGCATGTTAATGCTTGTTGATTCCCCTGCTGGGGCAATTTTCAGTGTGTTCTCAAAGTATGAATTTACCTTGAATAAGTCTCTGAATCCAGTTAGCATCAATTCCACACACTAACTTGTTCCTTAGCATCTGACAGAATGTGTTGCAATAACTTGCAATAATGTCTTCAATTTAGCTGCAAATTTACTCAGTTTTACTCGCATATCTTCATCATAGAATCAGTCATAGTCATACAGCATGAAAACAGGCCCTTTGGCCCAAATTCTCCATGCCATCCAAGTTACACCATCTACATTAGTCTCACCTGCCCATGTTTGGTCCACATCCCTCCAAACCTTTTCTATCCATGCACCTGTCCAAATGTCACAAATCAAACTTAAACCTTTGCATGACATTGCTTCGCTTTATGTTGAATTTATGCTTAAACAGATGCACCAATTCTATATTTTGTAAATTTCCTGGTGTCTCCAAGTTCAGCAAGTTAAGGGCCTGTCCCACTTGGCCGTCATTCGCGTGCCATTTACGCAACCTGCTAGCGTGTGGGTAGCGCGGGACGGGCGCATGGAGTGGTGCGGAGGAATGTGGAGTGGCATGGAGAAGTGTGGACTTCGTCCTGCACGAAATCTTCACGCTCCAACGACCTGTCGCGTAACTGACGGCCAAAATGGGACAGGCCCAAGACACTGGCGCGACGCAACGTCTCACCTCCAACAGCAGCAGAAGCAGGCAAACGATCGCCGAGCTCGGCCTGGGGCTCACGGCCGTTGGGGATCCGGATCCGCCCCCACTCCTGCTCCCAGAGCAGAGCCAAGACGATTGTAGATAGACACAAAATGCTGGAGTAGCTCAGCAAGACTGGCAGCATCTCTGGAGAGAAGCAATGGGTGACGTTTCGGGTAGAGACCCTTCTTCAGACTGAAGAAGAGTCTCGACCCGAAACATCATCCATTCCTTCTCTCCAGAGATGCTGCCGGTCCCGCTGAGTTACTCCTGAATTTTGTGTCTATCTTCAAATGACGTCACTCTCTCCAGACGGCTGTGCGGACGCATGATGACGTGCGCGACCGTCGCGCATCAGTCACTACCGGCCTGTCGCGTAAATGACGGCGAAGTGGGACAGGCCCTTCACTCATTACACTTTACAAAGGAGCACTAATTGGGAGATATCTCCAAGTGCATCATTGGTGTCATATGCAGCAAAGAATGCAACAGAATTTCACAATATTTCCAATTTCTATGTTTGAGTCAAATGTTACAATAAAGCCTGTTTTAGCAATTGTTGTTTTCATTACTTTTTACGTATATTATTGTTGGACTTTCTGTCTCTCCACATTTTGTTTTAAATATGTAGACAAATACTCTTGGGTCCTGCTTGACTTTGAGTCCGTTTTCCTCTTCACCAATATGTGATACCTTAACTAATAAAAATATGGAAGCAGAGTTTCATCCTTTAGGAAGTTTATTTACTTTTTTCAAGCCTGTTGTGTGTACATCTGTCAATAAAGCCTTTACAGAGATCAATCAAAACGGTGCACACCAAATATCTAAACAGTGACACAAGCCTGCAACATCACCATAGCCATTGCCACATGCCTATCCTCTTCCTCCATGAAAACACATAGATAGATAGATAGATAGATAGATAGATAGATAGATAGATAGATAGATAGATAGATAGATAGATAGATAGATAGATAGATAGATAGATAGATAGATAGATAGATAGATAGATAGATAGATAGATAGATAGATAGATAGATAGATAGATAGCCTTTATTGTCATTCAGACCGAAGTCTGAACGAAATATTTTCAGTCACACTGGTACCTCACAGTCTCACTTTCATAATCACATAATCACAGGCCATCTCAGATCCCTTCCTTGTATCACCCCCTCCCATCTTGCTATTCCCAAACCATTTTCCATCTGTGCTTAGTGCCGATAAAGACCCTTTCAAAAGCTCAATTCGCTGACCCTTCTCACAACATTCTTGCAGCTACCAACCTGCCCGATCAAGACCTAACTTCCACTGAGTCCTTTCAAAAGCAACGCTCTTACCAAGTTGTCCGTGAACTGATCTGAACTCATTGAACTAATCCTACATCGGTAATGGAAAACTGCAGACCACATCTAACACTGCCATGAAGATTCCTAAGAAGAGATTTGCATAAATGTTTTTTTTATTTTCTTTGCAGTCTTTTTTCCACAATGGAGAATTTGTATAATTTATATTGTGTGTTGCCTGAGTCTATGTGCTGTGATGCTGCTGCAAGCAGGATTTTCATTGTACCTGTATTGTCCATATGACAATAAGCCCAACTTGTCCTGAGTGTCTCATCAATTGTACACATTTTAAATATAAGGAATTGCAGGTGCTGATTTACAAAAGTAAACAGAATGCTGGAGCAGAATTAGGCCATTCAGCCCATCAAGTTGTTCCACCATTCCAGCATGGCTGATCTATTTTTCGCTCTTAGTCTCATTATCCTGCTTTCTCCCCATAACCTTTGACGCTCTTACTAATCAAAAACCTATCAACCTCCACTTTAAAATACCCAATGACTTGGCCTCCACCGTAATTTGGGACAATGAATTCCACAGATTCACCACCCTCTGGATAAAGAAATTCCACCTCATCTCCATTCTTCATCACACACCTACAACTTGTCTACGAGACCACAAGCTCCCACTTTCTCGTCCTATTCCCATTGAACTGTCCATCACCCATGTTCCTTTCCTTTCCCCATTCTGGCTGACATTGTTAACAGTTCTCTTTTCTCGGGCAATGTGGCACTGAGCTTTTGCCTTGCAATCATCTACTCTCTCTGCAAACTAACCACCTCTCACTTTTCCCATCCTCGCAAATTGCCAGCACATCTCCAATCTCATACATGTCGTTGAACACTCTGGAGATCTCAAATTCTTCCCCATCTTCCCCAAAATGCTTTGCCTGAATGCTCCTAATTCAAGGATTCATCCTGGTACGCTAATGAACAGCACTAATCACAATCCTCAACTCCCTCATGAACTGCAACCAGACACACCATCCACTTCCAAAGTCTCTCTGTTACATTCTAGCTGCCTGGGACTGGGTCTACCTTTGCCTGCTAGCATGCTCATCTTTACAGTGCTCATGAGGGAACCACCAGGATTATTATCCCTGGTGTCCTGCAGAGACCTGCCCAAGACCTGCATAATTCACAGCCTCACGCTGTTCCTTAAAAATACTAATATAAAGCATGGCATAAGATTCCATGTGTATACCTCATTTTCACCTCTCCCAACACCACCACCATTATTTATATAGAACATAGAAGAGTACAGCAATGCAACAGGCCTTTCAGCCCACAATGTCTGTGCTCAACGTGATGCTGACCAACTCTTAACTGCCTGCTCATCATCCATAGCCCTCCATTCCCTGCATATCCATGTGCCTATCCAAAAGACCCTTAAATGCCACTAAGTTATCTGCCTCCACCACAACCCACAGTATCGCCATTCGACACTCACTGTCATCTGTGTAAAGGAAATTGTCCCACACTTCTTTGCCACTCTCACCTTAGTATTCCCTCTAGTATTTGATATTTCCATCCTGGGAAAATGGTTCTGACAGTCTACCCAATCTATGCCTCGCATGATTTCATATATTTCCATCAGGTCTCCCCTCAACCTCTGACCTTCTAGAAAAACCAATCCAAGTCTGTCCAACCTCTCCTTGTAGATACTACCACCATATCCAGGCATCATTCTGGTAAGCCTCCTTGGCACCCTTTCAAAGCCTCCTCATCCTTTGTGTATTGGAGGTACCAGAACTGCATGCAATATTTCAAATGCGACCTAAACAACGTCTTATAAAGCTGCATCATGACTTCCTGACTCTTATACTCAGCGCCTTGACCAATGAAGGTAAGCAAACCATATGCTCTCTATCTTACATCTCTATCTGCTTACATTGTGTAGAATCTTCTTCTGTTTAAGCACAGCCAGTACCAGGGTTACTTTGGGTTTCCTTCCCTGAGAACTGACAACAAAGTGTTTTTTCCGTAAGTTAGAAACAAATAATTTCCCCAAAAACAAGATGAAAAGTAATTGCCTGAATATTTGAGCCTGTTCTTCCTCCTGTACTACTTTACTTTATATATCATGTGTGTGTATATATTTATATTATAGTATATGGACACACTGAGCTGTTTTGTAGTAAATGCCTACTATGTTATGTGTGCTGAAGCAAAGCAAGAATTTCATTGTCCTATACAGGGACACATGACAATAAACTCACTTGAACTTGAACTTTATTTCCCCTCAGTATTGCACGTGCTGTTGTCTGTTTTGAATCGTATCCACATTGTAGAGCTCTGTACCCACTTTCTGTAATTGCATCAAAAGGTTTCTATGTTCACCATTACACTACCCGTAATGAAACTAAACCAACTCTATACAGTTGATAAATTCTTGAAAAATTGAAATTAGAATCTTGAAAAATTCTTTAAAAGCATATTAGAGGATTTGCATAAAGTCTTATTTCCATAAATTAGGACTTCCGTAACCCAGGGAGCCACTATATTGGGAACATAGACACCATTATTGTTTGTCAGGAACCTCGTTGTCCACCCACCAGCTCTATGCCTCTCCCTGGCAGTTTCCTGACACTGACCCTAGCAGTGCCATATTTGATCCCGTGTTTCAGAACTCATTATTACCAGCTCCGAAACATTATCTAACCTTAGTGTTAACCAGCTCATCTGCTGCTGAAACTTCACCCATATCTTTACCCATATACATGCTTACTTCAGTGTAGTACGAGGTCTTCCATAAACATTGTCTCCCATGTCCTATCATGCTAAATGCTGTTTCTCCCATCAGGCTTGCACTTGCTGACCTAAACAGATAGAAGATTAAGCCATCCTCACTATCTTTTTAATCAGTTCCCATCCAAGGGGATACTGTGTCTTCACATCTTCAGTTAGGGATATATCACCAAATGTAATTGCTTCAACACTTGCACCATAGACTAATCCTAAACATTTGGAGTTGCCAAGCAACACTTCTCCAACTCTCTGCCTTATTCTTCTCCTTTAAGTCATTCCGTAAAATGTAACTTTTAATCAAGCCTTCGTTTATCTTTCCAAATAATTCAACATAATTCTGCGACAAATGTCTGTTCGCTGATGCTCCTCCAAAGACAGGGCATTTGCACAATGCAAAATGAATACCGGTAATGGATTTATTGGTGTTATTATCAAAAGGAAACAGCTAGCCTGAATTTAATAATCGCAAGCCCAAAAGCTGTTGAATGCTAGAATTATGAAAAAAAAACAAATGCTGGAAATTCTCAGTGGTGACAGTCCGAATAGGTGGATACACCTCTGATAATTGCCTGTTTGCCCCAAGAACGTCACTCAATGCAACTCCATTATTTCAGTACTGCGCACATTTTCTTTTGCAACGAGTCTCTCACTTGGAACCTTATCAAATGCCTTTTAGAAGTTTGATGTAAATCCCTCACACTGCTTTTATTCTGACATGACCTCTTGAGAAGTGAAAGCTAATCAAAAATTGTTTATACTTTACAATGCCTGGTATTTGTGAAAAATAAACCTAGCCAACTTTGAGTTAAAATGTAGGTATAAAACCCGCTCCCCATACTCCTCTTATGAAATATCTTGAAAGGGAAATACTTCCACGGTGCTGTATTAGGAAGAAAGGCTAGTTGCTGTGAATATGTAGTCACATCTTGCAGCAGCAGT
This sequence comes from Amblyraja radiata, assembly GCF_010909765.2. NCBI lineage: Eukaryota > Metazoa > Chordata > Chondrichthyes > Rajiformes > Rajidae > Amblyraja > Amblyraja radiata. The sequence goes on along the minus strand of NC_045959.1, from coordinate 17,179,172 downwards.
ATGTTGGTTATAACAGAACTAAATCTTTCAAATGTTAATTAATTCAGGAAGCTGTACTAATCCATCAAACTATCAATATGAATTACTCAAAGGGAAGCTAGAATCGTTACAAATCTTAACGGAAATAATGGGTTGGGACTAGTACAGTTGATTGCAGCCAGCAGCATCGGATGAATGGAGACACAAGAGACTGTAGATGCAGGAATCTTGAGCTAGAACCCGCCAAGGTCCTCCAGCAGTTTGTCTTTAGATGAATAGTACACGCTAACAACGGGTCTTGCAGCAAAACTCGTGTCTACAAACAAATCACTATTAGCAAAATAATATGTTGAATAAACATTCCAATTTATATGGCAATGGAGCATAACACAACATCGCTGAAAGAAAGACCAAAATACTTGATTAGCATCCAAGCTACCACTGCAAACAGTGGTCTTTGAATGGAAGAAGAGCTTCTTTGCAGACAGTTACACACTCACTGTTAAAGACGTGTTTCTGAGATGCTGACTCGATGAAGAGTGCAGAGGCTTTGGCTGCTGTTCCCTGCTAGGTTTTCGGTACAGTTTAGTCGCTCTCGTCGCCTTCTGCAGCCACTCTCTCCCGTCTGTATGGCTGACTGTCCTGTCTTGCTCTCTCTCTCTCTCCTCCCTCACCTCACCGCCGGTTATCCCCTGCCAGTCTTCTCTACGTGTAGTCCTTGATCCCTCAGAAATCACTCCTTCCGCACTGCTCAGTTTTTCTTATCAACTTATCGCTTGTCCCTTCAGCACAGCCACTATCTCCTCGTCTGTATATCTGTCCTGTGTTCCCCTCTCTCTCTCCCCTCACTCTCAACGCCAATTGTCCTCTGCAAATCTGCTCTGCATCTAATCCCTGGTGCGTTCGTCTGTCAGGACTGCACTGCACTTCCTCCTCCTGCTGCCGACCCCCTGCCGGAGTCCAACCCAGAGCCCGCACCTCTGCACTGACGCGCCCCGGGGAGAGGAGAGGAGGGGAGGGGATCGGGGAGGCGCGCGATTACCCGGGGAGCGCGCGTTCTCACACCCCAACCCCCAGACCTGCAGCTCACACAGCGCGCGACCTCCCGGGTTCAGGTCACTGGCTCGGTGCACAAACCGGCGCTGTGTCTCGCGTCCCTATGAGTGCATGCATGCTCATCGCTGCCTCCTATCATTATTGCGGGCACTTTCTCCCAATTTCTGTTGCAATTGTTGCATCTTCATAGTGAAAATAGGCAATGTGCAAAATAGCATTATAAATAAACTTGGAAGCATACAATTGAGCGCATTCAAATATCTCAAAATAAGTTCTCAATCATAGACATAGAAAATAGGTGCAGGATGAGGCCATTCGGCCCTTCGAGCCATTCATTGTGATCATGGCTGATCGTCCCCTATCAATAACCCGTGCCTGCCTTCTCCCCATACCCCACTAGCCCCTAGAGCTCTATCTAACTCTCTCTTAAAGGTCATATAAAGGTGTTCCTCTCCATTGTAACAAATAGAGGAATTGCCTCTTCCACGCTCCAAGTCTAAATTGGCACAGGTTGTGTGCGGGAACTCACGTTGATAGTGAAGAATTATTGTAAATCCCGGCTCCCACGTCTCTTTATTCTTTGGATTTGCAAGCACTCCAGCTCTGCGTGTTCCGGGATGCTTGGAGAGAGTCCTGTGTGTAGTCTGCAGACTGTCACAGATGGATATGCTGACGTTCAGGGCTCCCAGTGCTAGTGTTTGCGTGTCAAAACCATTCAGGATTTCGATTCAAATAACCTCTCACTCAAAACTATAGAAGATACAAACTTAAGGTGACTACTCATAACACAACCCACTAATTCCATTAGTCAAGCAATCTTTCTTTGAACCGTTTCCAATGCATTAATATCCTCCCTGAAATAAAGAGGCTCATACACTGCACAAAAGTTTGGATGTTATACTGAGCATAACCTTCCTATTTTTGTGTGCAATTGTCCTAATAATAAACAATAATGGTGGTAGCTTCCCAGAGTACCTTCCTGCTCCCATCGGGCAACAGTTACAGAAACTTGAGTGTGCATACCAGACTCGAGAACAGCTTCTTCATCTCTGTTATCAGGCTTCTGAACAATCCTTCCTTAACTTATGGTACAGTCTGATACTCCACTCCCTCTTGCACATTGGACTTTGTCTCTGAAACTGTTGAGCTGCAATGCTGAGAACTATATTCTGCACTCTGTATCTTTCCCTTCACTCTACCTATTGTACTTGATTTTGCTTGTTTGTATTTGTATATTATCTGATTGAATTAGATAATATGTAAAACAGAGTTTTCACTGTAACATTAATAAACCCAAACCCAAGCCTATACCTTCATTTTTGCCATTTGCAAAGCATGCACAACATCCCCTGAATATCCCAGCCTACTCTCTGTATAAATCTCCACCCAGGATGTCTGCCTCTGAATCTCACAGTTCTGCAATTACCCACCCGTGGGATATTGGACTTCATCTTATTTTTTTCTTGTGAAATTGGATAATTCACATTTTCCCACCTTGTATGCCTTTTGCTCTTGCACTTAACCTATCTATATTCCTATGTGGTTTCTTTGTGTCCTCTTCACAACTTACCTTCCTACATATCTTCATACCAACAGCAAATTTAGTAATCGTACCTTCAATGCCTCCAATCTAATCAGGTATATAAGTTGTAAAATGTTAAGATCGTTGCTCTGATCCCTGTGGCATGTCATTCATTACATCTCGTCAACTACAAAAAGACCCAATGTCTGCTGATCCTAATGTCTGCCATGTTGAATCTGTCTGATTACCTTCATTTATTTTCTAGGTTGCTGGCCCTAAAGTCTAATTAATAGGATGTAACATATTCCCTATCACAGATGTTAAGCTAAATGACCAGTAATTTCATGCTTTTACTTTCTCCAATATGTGTCATCACCAATATCCTGCAGATATTCCACGATATGGAAAGTGATCCATGTTTTCCAGGGTCCAGTTATGGATGCTGAAGATTAGCAGATGGTGTTAAGCAGCGGTAGAAGGTAGATAAAGGGCCTTTGTCTTTCAGATAGCTAGTTTAAGGTCCATCCTTCAGAAAAGGAGGATGTCTAGTCTCCGAATATGCACCTCCACGTGTCATCTGCAACTGTAATTTAATGACTGAGGGAGCAATCTTGGTTCTGGAGTTGAGACCACAAGAATTGAACTATTCCCTATTTGTCCTGCAGATTTAACTTTCCTCCAGTGGAAAGTCTGTTAGAGGTGAGGTGCAGTGTTGCAACAAAGACTGAGATTGGGAACAAGGTGATGACACAGCTTTTCTCAACCCCAGGTTACACCAGGATTGGATCAGAAGATGGTGTTATATCATTATTATATCACTGGTTATATGACAACTGGCATGGCATTGTGCAACAGATGTAAATGGTAAAGAATTTCTATGGACAGACAAATTTGAGAAGGATTCTTCATAACCTTTCTCGGTTGATGGTGCGAAAGGCTCTTTTTGGTCAAAGAGGACACACAGAATGGGTTGCAATGTTTGCTAAATTTGGAGATGTCCCGTAATGAAGATCATGTTCATTGCACCTGTTGAAGAACAGAATCCACGTGGAATGTGTTGCCAGAGGAGATGGTGGAATCAGATACAATGATTATGTTTTAGTGGCATTGAGACACGACATAGAAGGATATGGACCTAAAGCAGAATAATGGAATTAGTGCAGATGAGCAAAAGGTTCAGCATGGACCTGGTGGACTGAAAGTACCATTTCTATGCTGTACGACTCGATGACTCTACTTTGACTTTGGGACTGGCTTTTCAGCCATTGGGTGCGGGCAGTTGTTGAAAATCCAATAATGACTTTTCCTATGGCAGAGGACAAAAACTGCAAATAATACAATTGGGCATGTCCTTCCCTGATTGTCACGTTGTTAGTGTGCCAGAGGACCCCTGACATCCTTCCGCTTCTCTGTGGAGGGAGTTCAACTCATCAGTGCCAGAAGTATTTCCCTACCATTTTCCAGTCCTTTTGTCTGCTCGAAAGGCCACATTCTTTATATCCATCAGATCACAATCAGGGAAGCCTGATAGATATGACCTGGATCAGCCTGATAGCTGCTCTCTGCAGTTTAGGATACCTACTTTCCTGTTAAAATCCCAGTGTTGCTGACAGCCACCAGGGAAAATGCGGACCAATATCTGTGGTAGAAAGCTAATAGGACAGTTGTATACTGAACATAATTAAAGTGTTCAATGTGGGACTCATGAATCTATTAGTAATTTACTGTTGCGTATTTTCAGAGCAAATCAAAGTAGCAGTCACACCCAGTTACGGTTTAACTACAATCAAGAGAGTGTCAGATTATTGTATAAATTTATGCAATAGATTTTATTCTATATTTGTTATGCACTGATAAAAAAAGTACCATGTATACAGTGTCCCCCATAATGTTTGGGACAAGACCCATCATTTATTTATTTGCCTCTGTACTCCACAATTTGAGATTTGGAGTAGAAAATAATCACATGTGGTTAAAGTGCACTTTGTCAGATTTTAATAAAGGCCATTTTTATACATTTTGGTTTCACCATGTAGAAATTACAGCAGGGTTTATACATAGTCCCCCCCATTTCAGGGCACCATAATGTTTGGGACACAGCAATGTCATGTAAATGAAAGTAGTCATGTTTAGTATTTTGTTGCATATCCTTTATAAGCAATGATTGCTTGAAGTCTACGATTCATGGACATCACCAGCTGCTGGGTGTCTTCTCTGGTGATGCTCTGCCTGGCAGGTATTGCAGCCATCTTTAGCTTATGCTTGTTTGGGGCTAGTCCCCTTCAGTTTTCTCTTCAGCATATAAAAAGGTTCAGATCGGGTGATTGACTTGGCCACTCAAGAATTGACAATTTATTAGCTTTGAAAAACTCCGTTGTTGCTTTAGCAGTATGTTTGGGATCATTGTCTTGCTGTAGAATGAACTCCCGGCCAATGAGTTTTGAGGCATTTGTTTGAACTTGAGCAGATAGGATGTGTTTATACACTTCAGAATTCATTATGCTACTACCATCAGCAGTTGTATCATCAATGAAGGTAAGTGAGCCAGTACCTTCAGCCATACATGCCCAAGCCATAACACCCCCACCACCGTGTTACACAGATGAGGTGGTATGCTTTGGATCTTGGGCAGTTCCTTCTCTTCTCCATACTTTGCTCTTGCCATCACTCTGATATAAGTCAATCTACATCTCATCTGTCCACAAGACCTTTTCCCAGAACTGTGGCTGCTCTTTTAAGTACTTCTTGACGAACTGTAACCTGGCCATCCTATTTTTGCGGCTAATCAGTGTTTTGCATCTTACAGTGTAGCCTCTGTATTTTTGTTCATGAAGTCTTCAGTAGACAGTGGCCATTGACAAATCCACACCTGACTCCTGAAGAGTGTTTCTGATCTGTCAGACAGGTTTTGGGGATTTTTCTTTATTATGGAGAGAATTCTTCTGTCATCAGCTACGGAAGCCTTCCTTGGTCTGCCAGTCCCTTTGCGATTAGTAAGCTCACCAGTGCTCTCTTTCTTTTTAATGATGTTCCAAACAGTTGATTTGGGGTAGGCCTGTTTGGCTGATGTCTCTAACAAATTTATTCTTGTTTCTCGGTCTCACAATGGCTTCTTTGACTTTCATTGGCACAACTTTGGTCCTCGTGTTGATAAACAGCAATAAAAGTTTCCAAAGGTGATGGAAAGACTAGGTGCTGAGAGCTCTCTTATAGCTGCATTAAGGAGGCATTTAAACACACCTGAGCAATTGCAAACACCCGTAAAGCCATGTCCCAAACATTATGGTGTCCTGAAGATTCAGATTCAGATTCAGATTCAGATTCAACTTTAATTGTCATTGTCAGTGTACAGTACAGAGACAACGAAATGTAGTTAGCATCTCCCTGGAAGAGCGACATAGAATATGATTTCAATAAATAAATCTATTTACATGCATACAGTCATAGTGTTTTTCCTGTGGGAGGAGTGTCCGGGGCTGGGGGGTGATTGGCAATCACCGAGGTACATTGTTGAGCAGTGTGACAGCCGCAGGGAAGAAGCTGTTCCTGGACCTGCTGGTCCGGCAACGGAGAGACCTGTAGCGCCTCCCGGATGGTAGGAGGGTAAACAGTCCATGGTTGGGGTGAGAGCAGTCCTTGGCGATGCTGAGCGCCCTTCGCAGACAACGCTTGCTTTGGACAGACTCAATGGAGGGGAGTGAGGAACCGGTGATGCGTTGGGCAATTTTCACCACCCTCTGCAGTGCTTTCCGGTCGGAGACAGAGCAGTTGCCATACCATACTGTGATACAGTTGGTAAGGATGCTCTCGATGGTGCAGCGGTAAAAGTTCACCAGAATCTGAGGAGACAGATGGACCTTCTTCAGTCTCCTCAGGAAGAAGAGTGAGCCTTCTTGACCAGAGTTGAGGTATTGTGGGTCCAAGAGAGGTCATCGGAGATGTTGACCCCCAGGAACCTGAAGCTGGAAACACGTTCCACCTCCGTCCCGTTAATGTGGATGGGGGTGTGCGTGCCGCCCCTAGACTTCCTGAAGTCTACAATGAGCTCCTTGGTCTTCTTGGAGTTAAGGGCCAGGTTGTTGTCAGCGCACCATGCTGCTAGGACCTCTTCCCTATAGGCCGACTCATCGTTGTTGCTGATGAGGCCAATCACCGTTGTATCATCTGCATACTTGATGATGGTGTTAGTACCATGTACAGGTGTGCAGTCGTAGGTGAAGACGGAGTAGAGGAGGGGGCTCAGCACACAGCCCTGTGGAACGCCGGTGTTCAGGGTGAGGGTTGAAGAGGTGTGCTTGTCTAACTTAACAGACTGGGGTCTGTTGGTTAGAAAGTCCAGTATCCAGTTGCAGAGGGAGGGGTCGATGCCCAGGTTACCGAGTTTGGTGATCAGTTTAGAGGGTTTAATGGTGTTGAATGCTGAGCTGTAATCGATGAACAGCATTCTTACGTAAGTGTCTCTGTTGTCGAGGTGGGAGAGGGCGGAGTGAAGTGCCGTTGAGATGGCATCCTCCGTACTCCTGTTCTTGCGGTAGGCAAACTGATAGGGATCCAATGTGGGCGATAGGCAGCCTTTGAGGTGTGCCAGGACCAGCCTCTCGAAGCACTTGGTGATGATGGGGGTAAGTGCAACTGGGCAGGAGTTGTTGAGGCTTGCCTCAGTGGAGTGTTTTGGCACCGGCACGATGGAGGTGGTTTTAAGGCACGTGGGGACAACTGCTTGGGCAAGTGACAGGTTGAAGATGTCAGTCCAGACGTCTGTCAGCTGCGCAGCACTGGCCCTGAGGATGCACTCGGGGATGCCGTCAGGGCCAGCAGCCTTACGTGCATTAGTCCTACTCAGTGCCACGTATACGTTGTAGGGGGTGAGTGTGAGGGGTTGGTGATCGGCAGGGAGCACAGCCTTGATGGCTGTCTCTAGATTGTCCCTGTCGAAGCGGCCATAGAAGTGTTTAAGCTCCTCAAGGAAGGAGGCTTTGCTGGATGTGGGGGTGGTGTTGGTGGGTCTATAGTCTGTGATGGCCTGGATGCCTTGCCACATGCGTCGGGGGTCAGAGTTGTTGTTGAAGTGCTCCTCAATCCTGAGCTTATAGCAGTGCTTGGCCTTCTTGATGCCCCTCTTCAGGTTAGCCCTGGATGAACTGTAGGCTCGAGCATCGCCTGACCTGAAAGCGGTGTCCCGTGCTTTCAGCAGTAGCCTGACCTCGCTGTTCATCCATGGCTTCTGATTCGGGAATATGGTCACCCGTTTGAGGGAGGTGACACTATTGATGGTGGAGTTTATAAAGTCCAGAACAGAGGATGTGTAGGAATCAATGTCCGTGTGGGAGTCAAGGGTGGCCTGGGCTGCAAACGCCTTCCAGTCAGTGTTTCCAAAACACTGCTGAAGTGTGGAGTCCGCTTCCTCTGACCAGACTTTAACTGTCCTCACAGTGGGTTTAACCCGTCTGATGAGTGGGGAGTACTTAGGGAGCAGGAACAATGAGAGGTGATCAGACTGACCAAGGTGGGGGAGGGGGACGGCTTTGTCATGTTAGTGTTAGTGTAGACTTTGTCCAGTGTCTTGTCTACTCTATTGGCGAAAGAGACATGTTGGTGGAATTTGGGGAGTACAGTCTTCAGGTTGGAGTGATTGAAGTCACCCGCAACAATGAAGGCTGCCTCGGGGTTGTGCATCTGTTGTTTGCTAATGGCAGTATACAGCTTTCATTGCAAGCTTGGCATTAGCATCAGGAGGGATATAGGCTGCAGTCACAACAGTGGAGGTAAACTCTCTGGGCAGATAGAACGGTCTGCATCTAACCAAGAGGAACTCAAGGTTAGCTGAGCAGTGACTCTCGATGATGGTGGAGTCCGTGCACCATGCTTTATTTACATAAATGCAGACCCCCACCTCTGGTCTTACCGGAGTCTGTTGTCCTGTCCGCTCGGAGTTAATGACGCCCCGTTAGCTGGATGGCGCTATCAGGAACGACGATGTTGAGCCAAGTTTCCGTGAAGATCAGGATGATGAAATGGAGGGACTATGTATAAACACAGCTGTAATTTCTATATGGTGAAACCAAAATGTATAAAAATAGCCTTTAGTAAAATCTCACAATGTGCACTTTAACCATATGTGATTTTTTTCTTTTCCAAATCTCAAAGGCAAATAAATAAATGATGGATCTCTGTCCCAAACTTTATGGAGGGCACTGAATAAAATAGTTGATATGTATGGTTAGCTACTTACTATTGTTTCTTCTGTACAGCTCGAGCAACAATTATAAATTGAGCATGCTACTCTGCAGCCTTTGCAAAGGAGTTCATCTCAAAGATACCTTTAGTGATAGATACAAATGCTGGAGAAAAACAATAGGTAACATTTCGGTTCAAGACCCTTCTTCAGACAGGGAGCCCTGACTCTCAGACTGGAGAAGGGTCTTGACACAAAACATCACATACTCCTTTCCTCCAGAGATGCTGCATGTACTCCATCATTTTGTGTCTATCTTCAGTGTAAACCAGCATCTGCAGTTCCTTCTGACATAGACCACTAATGAGTGACGCAATTTCTGGATGTAATGATGTGGGCAGTTGGTTGATCAGGCTTCACAGACAGAGTTTGATTTTGCACTGACCCATTAAGTAACCACATCATCCATGTCTCCTGGGGATAGACACAAAAAGCTGGAGTAACTCAATGGGTCAGACAGCATCTCTGGAGAAAAGGAACGGGGGACTTTTGGGGTTTAAACCCTTCTTCAGACTGAGAGTCAGGGGCTACTGGGGATCTGATTAACAACCATCCATGACTATTGAGACAGATGAGACCAGGGGTCTTGCAATTATGTTTTGAATGGGTTTCATGCTTGGAACAATGTTTTCACCCCAGGATCAATTCCATCTGTCCTCACTGTTGAAATTATGGAGGCAAGGGTTGCGAGATAGAGATAATAATTCTTTAAAATTGCATGGTGAGATTGGTTGGCAAACAGTAGACGCAGTGGTGTAGACAGGTCCTGATGAATGAGTGAGTGCAAGGTCCTGATGTTTTGCGTATCCTCTCCATTTGTTCAAGTACCTTGAAGGATGTGAGATGGAGGATGTTTCAGCTGCACTGAGAACCATTGAACTAAGGCAGCTTTAGGACCCCAAAGAGCTAGATTAGTATGTGTGTCAATGAGTTTACACAATGGGTTTGTCAATCGCACTTCATACCAGAGTTCGAAATTCAGCAATGCTATACTCTAATGAGTGATGAGAAGGCAATAATACCCAAATAAGCAGCAGTTGAGAATTTGTGAATTATTTTAATCCATGTTTTAGTTTGAAAGCAGCCTTTAGCAGCTGCTTTCAGTGACCTGATTAGAGTTTTTTTTTCCCTCTGGGCAACGTTCTGCTGGATTTGAGATGAAATCTAAACCTGAATCCAAAGAGTTTTAACCCTTGATGAAGAAAAATGCACTCTTGTGGTAACACAAAATATATATTACCTGACCTAAATAAAGGCAAGGCCTGACCCAACCCAACCCAAACATAATACATATAGTAAAGTCCCATTGTGCTTGGGTGAACTTGTTTGTATGACTGCAGAAACCAAATTTCGTTTGAACCTCAATGAGATTCAAATGACAACAAATAAATTGTATCATTGAAGCAGCTAGGTTTGAATCAAAGGTATGCAGTCAGAAACAGGTGAGTTGATCATGGGGAACAAGGATATGGCGGACCAATTGAATAACTACTTTGGTTCCGTCTTCACTAAGGAAGACATAAATAATCTGCCGGAAATAGCAGGGGACCGCGGGTCAAAGGAGTTGGAGGAATTGAGTGAAATCCAGGTTAGCCGGGAAGTGGTGTTGGGTAAATTGAATGGATTAAAGGCCGATAAATCCCCAGGGCCAGATAGGCTGCATCCCAGAGTATTTAAGGAAGTAGCTCCAGAAATAGTGGATGCATTAGTAATAATCTTTCAAAACTCTTTAGATTCTGGAGTAGTTCCTGAGGATTGGCGGGTAGCAAACGTAACCCCACTTTTTAAGAAGGGAGGGGGAGAGAAAACGGGGAATTACAGACCAGTTAGTCTAACATCGGTAGTGGGGAAACTGCTAGAGTCAGTTATTAAAGATGGGATAGCAGCACATTTGGAAAGTGGTGAAATCATTGGACAAAGTCAGCATGGATTTACAAAAGGTAAATCATGTCTGACGAATCATAGAATTTTTCGAGGATGTAACTAGTAGCGTGGATAGGGGAGAACCAGTGGATGTGGTGTATCTGGACTTCCAGAAGGCTTTCGACAAGGTCCCACATAAGAGATTAGTATACAAACTTAAAGCACACGGCATTGGGGGTTCAGTATTGATGTGGATAGAGAACTGGCTGGCAAACAGGAAGCAAAGAGTAGGAGTAAACGGGTCCTTTTCACAATGGCAGGCAGTGACTAGTGGGGTACCGCAAGGCTCAGTGCTGGGACCCCAGCTATTTACAATATATATTAATGATCTGGATGAGGGAATTGAAGGCAATATCTCCAAGTTAGCGGATGACACTAAGCTGGGGGGCAGTGTTAGCTGTGAGGAGGATGCTAGGAGACTGCAAGGTGACTTGGATAGGCTGGGTGAGTGGGCAAATGTTTGGCAGATGCAGTATAATGTGGATAAATGTGAGGTTATCCATTTTGGTGGCAAAAACAGGAAAGCAGACTATTATCTAAATGGTGGCTGTCTAGGAAAAGGGGAGATGCAGCGAGACCTGGGTGTCATGGTACACCAGTCATTGAAAGTGGGCATGCAGGTGCAGCAGGCAGTGAAGAAAGCGAATGGTATGTTAGCTTTCATAGCAAAAGGATTTGAGTATAGGAGCAGGGAGGTTCTACTGCAGTTGTACAGGGTCTTGGTGAGACCACACCTGGAGTATTGCGTACAGTTTTGGTCTCCAAATCTGAGGAAGGACATTATTGCCATAGAGGGAGTGCAGAGAAGGTTCACCAGACTGATTCCTGGGATGTCAGGACTGTCTTATGAAGAAAGACTGGATAGACTTGGTTTATACTCTCTAGAATTTAGGAGATTGAGAGGGGATCTTATAGAAACTTACAAAATTCTTAAGGGGTTGGACAGGCTAGATGCAGGAAGATTGCTCCCGATGTTGGGGAAGTCCAGGACAAGGGGTCACAGCTTAAGGATAAGGGGGAAATCCTTTAAAACTGAGATGAGAAGAACTTTTTTCACACAGAGAGTGGTGAATCTCTGGAACTCTCTGCCACAGAGAGTAGTCGAGGCCAGTTCATTGGCTATATTTAAGAGGGAGTTAGATGTGGCCCTTGTGGCTAAGGGGATCAGAGGGTATGGAGAGAAGGCAGGTACGGGATACTGAGTTGGATGATCAGCCATGATCATATTGAATGGCGGTGCAGGCTCGAAGGGCCGAATGGCCTACTCCTGCACCGAATTTCTATGTTTCTATGTTTCTATGTTTGTTGGTATGGAGTTGAAAAGGTAACAGTGAGTCCACCGAACAGTGAGTCCACCAAAAGTTAACAGTGAGTATTGGGGTTGCCAGTCAGTGAAAAGCATTGACAGGTTGAATTTTCCAGGTTTGGTCACAGCCTGGAATTTCAGCCAGAATAGTTAGACCAATCACCTGAAGATCTTTCAGGTTCCTAGGGGATTTTCGGCCTGTCACAGATGGTGCACTAGAGGTCCCTACTTAAGTGTAACATATTTTGGGAATCAAGATGTCACCTTTTTGGGTATGGAGGAAATGGGTTTAGTTCTTGTGTTGAAGTAATGAAGGCTGGCTCCCAAATCAAACTGGATGTAACCCAACCATCAACTAAAAGGCAAGTCTTTGGGAGTGGGTTATAATTGATCAGTCCATCTCTTTATAAATGGACTATGGGGCAGTGCTTTATTTACTGGATGACCAGGTGACATTAGCCCAATGGGAGCTGACAATATATGTATTGTGCACACTTCCAGTTTGGATTCGCCAAGGTTCAATTGAGTTTTAGCTTTACACTTGACCAGACCCCAACCAGGGTATGGACAAATTCTATGTTCTAAACAGTTTGCATAATTTATCACTGACTCTAATTATGTAATCACCCATTATTACATTTTAGAAGAACTTCTGTAAATTTTTACAGCTGAATAATCAACCAAAATTTTCTTTGTAGCAAATGGACATTTTATCAGGCAAACTAAAAAGTATTTTTTTGTCATTGTTTGTGATGTCTCTATGCCTCAATGAAGGCAAATCTACGTCCCTTACAATCAGAGACAGGGAATTTATAATGGGGAAACAAGGAAATGGCAGAACAGTTGAATGAGTACTTTGGTTCTGTCTTCACTAAGGAAGACACAAACAATCTCCCAGAAATACTATGGGACCGAGGATCTAGTGGGAGGGAGGAACTGAAGGGAATCCACATGTCAGGAAATGGTGTTAGATAAACTGTTGGCACTGAAGGTAGGTAAATCCCCAGGGCCTGATTGTCCACATCCCAGAGTACTCAAGGAGGTGGCCCTAGAAATTGTGGATGCATTGGTGATAATTTTCCAATGTTCTCTTGACTCTGGATCAGTTCCTGTGGACTGGAGGATGGCCAATGTAACCCCATGTGTTTCCAGCTTCAGGTTCCTGGGGGTCAACATCTCCGATGACCTTTCTTGGACCCACAATACCTCAACTCTGGTCAAGAAGACTCACCAGCGTCTCTTCTTCCTGAGGAGACTGAAGAAGGTCCATCTGTCTCCTCAGATTCTGGTGAACTTCTACCGCTGCACCATCGAGAGCATCCTTACCAACTGTATCACAGTATGGTATGGCAACTGCTCTGTCTCCGACCGGAAAGCACTGCAGAGGGTGGTGAAAATTGCCCAACGCATCACCGGTTCCTCACTCCCCTCCATTGAGTCTGTCCAAAGCAAGCGTTGTCTGCGAAGGGCGCTCACCATCATCAAGGACTGCTCTCACCCCAACCACAGACTGTTTACCCTCCTACCATCCGGGAGGCGCTACAGGTCTCTCCGTTGCCGGACCAGCAGGTCCAGGAACAGCTTCTTCCCTGCGGCTGTTACACTACTCAACAATGTACCTTGGTGATTGCTAATCACCCCCCCCCCCCGGACACTCCTTCCACCAGGAAAAAAATAATTGCACTACTATGACTGTATGCACGTAAATATATTTATTTATTGCTCATATTCTATGTCGCTCTTCTAGGGAGATGCTAACTGCATTTCGTTGTCTCTGTACTGTACACTGCACAATGACAATAAAGTTTGAATCTGAATCTGAATCTGAATCTGAATCTAAAGGAGGGAGGGAGAAAATGGGGAATTATAGACCAGTTAGCCTTACATCGATAATGGGGAAGATGCTGGAGTCGATTGTTAAAAATATTATAGCAGCGCATTTGGAAAGCAATGACAGTATCGGTCAATGTCAGCATGGATTTACGAAGGGGAAATCATGCTTGATTAATCTTCTGGAATTTTTTGAGGATGTAACAAGTAGAATGGATAAGGGAGAGCCAGTGGATGTGGTGTATCTGGACTTTCAAAAAGCCTTTTACAAGGTCCCACACAAGAGATTAGTGTGCAAAATTAGAGCACATGGTATAGGGCGTCGGGTATTGACATGGATAGAGAACTGGTTGGCAGACAGGAAGCAAATTAACGGGTCTTTTTCAGAATGGCAGGCAGTGACTTGTGGGGGTGCCGCAAGGCTCAGTGCTGGGACCCCAGTGATTTACAACATATATTAACGATTAGGATGAGGGAATTAAATGTGACATCTCCACGTTTGCGGATGACCCCAAGCTGGGTGGCAGTGTAAGCTGTGAGGAGGATGCTATGAGACTGCAGGGTGAGTGGGCAGGTACATGGCAGATGCATGGCAGATGCAATATAATGTGGATAAGTGTGAGGTTACAGCAAGGAGGTCCTACTGCAGTTGTACAGGGCCCTGGTGAGATTCACCTGGAGTATTGTGTGCAATTTTGGTCTCCTAATTTAAGAAAGAACATTATTGCTATTGAAGGAGTGCAGCAAAGGTTCACCAGGTTAATTCCCAGGATGGCGGGACTGACATATGACGAAAGAATGTGTTGACTGGGCTTGTATTCACTGGAATTTAGAAGGATGAGAGGGGATCTTAAAGAAACATAAAACATTCTTACAGGATTGGACAGGCTAGATGCAAGAAAAATGGTCCCAATGTTGGGGCAGTCCAGAACCAGGATCCACAGTTTAAGAATAAGGGGTGAGCCATTTAGGACTGAGAATATCACCCAGAGAATATTGAATCTGTTAAATTCTCTGCCACAGAAGGCAGTGGAGGCCAAGTCACTGGATGTTTTCAAGAGTCAGTTGGATTTAACTCTTTGGGCTAAAGGAATCAAGGGATATGGGTAAAAAGCAGAGACCGGGTACTGGTTTTAGATGATCAGCCACGATCAATATTGAATGGCTTGAAGGGCTATTCAACTGGTCTACTCCTGCACCTATTTTTCTATGTTTCAATGAATTGATTGGAATTCACTCACAACCTGCATTCGCTAGGTCATGTTTCAAGGAAATGGACCCACGTGGTCCTCTGCTGCAAGCAAACAATATAGCATTAACATCACATTTGTGCAAAGATTTA
This sequence comes from Amblyraja radiata, assembly GCF_010909765.2. NCBI lineage: Eukaryota > Metazoa > Chordata > Chondrichthyes > Rajiformes > Rajidae > Amblyraja > Amblyraja radiata. Next base: position 17,163,979 of record NC_045959.1, on the reverse strand, counting down.
CACATAAGATACACGATTAAGAATTTGTTTAAAAGAAAGACTACATGGAAGGTCCTTTATCAGTTGAAAAATCAAAGCAGATGTATTCTTGTAGGTGGGAAAGAACCAAAACATTTTAATGATAAAGGTTGATGTTTATCTGTATTCATGTCATGTGGGTAATTTAGACCTAAACCAGACATTTTAAGGCTAGAATTTCTCAGTTCAAGCAATGTAGAAGTAACACATTATTTGATCTTCACATGATTGAAACCACAACCAGCCCCTTGGGCAAGATGAAGGAGGCACTGGTTTTGCACATCTTATCGAAAGGTGTTTCACTGCCTTACGTCTCAGTTGTACTTTTTTATCGCAGTCTGATCTTGAGTAACTTACATGCACCATTCCGGTTAGATTACTCTATATCTAATTCTGTAAACCTAATATAGCAGAAGGGACAAATAGTAAAACAAATCAATGCAGATCCAATCAATTGGATATATTTGCAACATCAAAAGTCGCAAGAACTTCAGCAATTTATTTGTGATGCAAAATATTTGGCAGTGTGACTATGACCATGCACAGTAAAATAAATGTTTATCCATTTAGCATGCAATCATGAAGCTATCAATGCATTGCATATGCCAATTCTGTCAAGAAATATTCTTGTGCTTACATATGCATTGTCTTCAGAAAGGTGAATCTTTCGTGTTCATTTTATTTCTAATTATTTTGGCAGTTGAAACTAAGTCAATCTTATCACTTTGTATTTCTCTATTCAGCATCAAGTACATGAAAGAAAGTAAATAGATCTGAAATATAAACTATTTCTATCTCCATAAATGCTGCTTGATCTGCTAAGTGTTTATATTGGGCAGCTGCTCTCTCTAATGTTTTTTTAACAGAATTGGCAAATATTATGCATTAATAGAAAGCTCAATGCAACATTCTAAATGGGGATCTGAACTGAAACATTACTTCTCACTTCTACATTCCAATTCCTTTGAAATAATTGCCAAATTTTCACAGGCCCCTTTGATCCCTCTGTGTGTCTATGAACACATTTTTAAACATCTCTGTAAAGGCTTCAAATATCTCCAAGTTTCCTTCTGTTAAAAACAAAATGCAGGCAGGAGTCTCGGCAAAGAATTTATTCTGGAAAGACTACAAAATAGTTGACACTAGAAAAAGCCATCTGTACTTAGAGTGTATGAACCTCCTGAACTAAATGAAATGCCTCTCAGATTGCCAAGAGAAATTGGGAAGGCTTCTTATTGCAGAGGCATTAATCATAATGTTCCAAACATCTGTAGCTTATGAGTGACGAAAGGAGAGTGGACATTTACATATATTTTACCTTTTGTCAAAAAAAAATTGTATGAGTTAACTTCATTTAACCTGGTAGTGAGAAGAGTAACAGCCAGAGACAGCGTCAACTTTAACTTATAGAGTTATAGTCACACAGTGTGGAAAAAGGCCCTTTGATCCAACTTGCCCACACCAACCAACATGTCCCATCTATACTAGCCTCACCTGCCGGCATATGGTCCATATCCCTCTAAACCTGTCCCATCCATGTACCTGTCTAATTGTTTCTTACACATGTTTGATAGTCCCTGCCTCAACTACCTTCTCTCGCAGCTATTTCCATATACCCACCACACTTTGTTCCTATTAAATCTTTTCCCCTTTACCTTAAACCTATGTCCTCTGGTTCTCGATTCCCCTACTCTGGGCTATAGACTCTGTTTGTCTATCTGATCTATTCCACTCATGATTCTGTACATCTGTAAAAGATCACCTCTTATTCTCCTGCGCTCCAAGTCTGAGCCTGCTCAGCCTCTCTCTACAGAACCTTGAGTCCTGCCAATATCCTCATAAATGTTCTCTGTATCCTTTTCAATAGACAATAGACAATAGGTGCAGGAGTAGGCCATTCGGTCCTTCGAGCCAGCACCGCCATTTAATGTGATCATGGCTGATCATCCACAATCAGTACCCCGTTCCTGTCTTCTCACCATCTATAATACTAAAAGTAAGATCTTGACCGCTTTTGACTCACTGCGATGTGATTTCCTGCTGCCACTTACGGCCGTCATTTTTGGCCACCTTGCTCAGAACCCCCCTCCGCCAGACTGGACCGGAGGATTTTTCCCATCGATGAAAAATCAGAGAGATATTAATGTTTTTAAAAATTTCACCATTCTCTCTGCTGCCCCCGCTGGCGGCAGGGGGGAGGGACTATAAAACCCGGAAGTGTCGTGGCTCGGAGGTACACAAAATTGTTGGGGAAACTCAGCGGGTGCAGCAGCATCTATGGAGCGAAGGAAATAGGCGACGTTTCGGGCCGAAACCCTTCTTCAGTGTCGTGGCTCACTCAGTCTCTGCCAGACGGAGGAAGTGAGAGGGTTACGGCTCTCCAAGCTGCGAATAACACTGAACGCACATCTACTCCACGATGAGTCCCCGGCATGTGGTTTTCAGCAAATGTGTTTGTTGTTTGCAAAGTGATTGCCCAATTAGGTTGGCTTTTTAAAGGGCTTTCATCAATTGTGTTTTGTTGGCTTGCAAAGTGTTTTTGTCCAATTGGCGTGGCTTTTAAAGGGCTTGCTTGCAACAGTTTCCGTATGGATAAACATTTTATTAGATCAGGACTGTGTTTAATTTCAAAATTGGCGCTCATTCTGTGATTTTCGATTTGTTGCAAGATAGCGCTGATGACGTCATTTCCAGTTAGCGCAATGCTGACGCTGAGTGCGCCATTTCCGGTTCATGGCAAGAAGCGAGTGGGTGACGTCAAGATGGTGCCGAGTGTAGGCGCCGTTGAATAATTCAAGAGAGCTGACTTCTCTGTCTATGGTGAGTATGTTTGTTGGATGTTATTTAAAGCACATTTTTGCTTCAGAAGCAGCAGCCTCCACAGGAGGCTTTAAACATTCATTTTACACACTGTATATTCAGCACGTTCTGACGTTACTTGGCATTTTAGTATTGGGTGAGAGTGTGTGAGTGAGTGAGTGTGTGTGTGTGTGTGTGTGTGTGTGTGTGTGTGTGTGTGTGTGTGTGTGTGTGTGTGTGTGTGTGTGTGTGTGTGTGTGTGTGTGTGTGAATGACTGCGTGTGTCTGTGTCTGTGTGAATGAGTGTGTGTGTGTGTGTGTGTGTGTGTGTGTGCGTGTGTGCGTGAGAGGGGTCGGGTGTGTGTGTGTGTGTGTGTGAGTGTCTGTGAGGTGGAGGGTGTGTGTGATCAACAAATAACAAATAGTACAAACTAGCACAACAGAAAGCCCCCCCCCCCCCCCCCCCACTGGCCAGCAATATTGGAATTGGTGGAGAGGTGGAATATTGCATTGGGTGACCAGCCCTCCCGTGTGATGCTGTCTAGTATCCCCTAGATTGCAACCTTCACGTGGTCCGCCCTGTTTCGACGAATGCAATCAACCCGGCGTGCACAATCAAATAAGATCAAATAGAACAAGTTGTCCTATAACTTTAGGCTATGCATGCCATACACACGAAGAAGACCATATCCCCTGACTCCGCTATCTTTAAGAGCTCTATCTAACTCTCTCTTGAAAGTATCCATGATCATATTGAATGGCGGTGCAGGCTCGAAGGGCCGAATGGCCTACTCCTGCACCTATTTTCTATGTTTCTATGTTTCTATCCAGATAATTGGCCTCCACTGCCTTCTAAGTCAGGGAATTCCACAGATTCACAACTCTCTGGGTGAAAATGTTTTTCATCATCTCTGTTCTAAATGGCCTATCCCTTATTCTTAAACTGTGGCCAGTGGTTCTGGACTCCCCCAACATCGGCAACATGTTTCCTGCCTGTAGCGTGTCCAATTCCTTAATAATCTTACATATTTCAATAAGATTGCCTCTCATCCTTCTAAATTCCAGAGTATACAAGCCCAGCCGCTTCATTCTCTCAGCATATGAAAGTCCCGCCATCCCGGGAATTAACCCCGTGAACCTATGCTGCACTCCATCAATAGCAAGAATGTCCTTCCTCAAATTTGGAGACCGAAACTGCACACAATACTCCAGGTGTGGTCTCACTAGGGCCATGTACAACTGCAGAAGGGCCTCTTTGCTCCAATACTCAATGCCTCTTGTTATGAAGGCCAACATGCCATTAGCTTTCTTCACTGCCTGCTGTACCTGCATGCCTTGACTACATCTTTCCTATAACATGGTGCCTAGAATTGACACAGAGAGGTATGGATTGATTAGAGAAAGCTAGCATGCATTTACTGAAGGTAAATTACGTCCAACTAAATTGATAGTTTGTGATGAAATAACTGAGGCTGATGAAGGAATTTCATCTGATCTGATATATATGTATTTTTGAAAGGATTGTGATCAAAACTGAAGGTCATGGAATAAAAGAAAACTCGGAAGTAAATATCAATAACTGGCAAAGTAACAGGAACAGGAAGCAATAGTGAAAGGTTGTTTACATAATTAAGTAAGTGTACAGTGAAGATCCCTCGGAGTCAGTATTAGGACCGCTGATTTTCCTAAGGTATATTTATGAATTGGACTGGGGTGTAGCAGACACAGTTTCCAACTTTGCAGATGACACTAAACTTGGTAACAAGAATGATAGCAATAGACTTCAAGTAGACACAGGGAGACTGGTGGAGAGGGCAGATGGGTGGCTGATGAAATATTACGTTTTGGTAAAAATAATGGGAAGAGCCAAAATAAATCACATATAATATTCTCTAAGATAGAAGAAAAAAAATTGGGGTATACGTGCTTTGATCAGTAAAAGTGCAAGTTGCAAAAATGGTTAAAATAGAGAAGAGACTCATTAAATTAATTCCATGAATGAATGGGATCTCAGTTATGTGGAGAGACTTGGAAAGGCAGGGTGGTTTTTGAAAAAGAGATGGTTTTGAAGGGATTTGCTGGAGCTATTTAAAATTAGTCTAAATAGAGTAGAAATCATTCCCTGATGGACGAGTCAAGAAATAGGGAAGCAAGAGTGAATATTATGGACAAAATAACTCAAAATGAATGTAAATTTTTTATTGGAATGTGTGTTTGGAGTTTTGGAATCCACTGAGATGGTGGAATGTGAATGCTCAAATGGAGAATTCAAAAGGGAGTTTGATAGATGTCTGAAATAAATATATGAAGAGAGTGTAGAGGAGTGGACCAGCTGGATTTGTCTTACATTATGCCCGTATAGGGAAAATGGTGCTGGGTAAACAACTGAAAGGCAACAGCTGGAACTCTAAAATAAAAGTAGCAAATGTGGAAAACTCAGATGGTCAGGCAACGTCCATGACGGGAAAGGCAGTGACCCACAGAAACACAAATTTACTGAATGCTTCCAGAGCAGGAGGCCATAAAACAATCAAAACTATACAAGTCAAGTGAGTTTATGGTCATGTGTCTCTGATAGGACAATGCAAAGCAAGAATTTCATTGTCCTATCAGTTGCCTGACCATCTGAGTTCCCCACATTTGCTGCTTTTATGTTAGAGTTCCAGCTGTTGCCTTTCAGTTGTTTACCCAGCACCATTTTCCATGTCAATTACTGGCAATGCAGATAGACACAAAATGCTGGAGTAACTTTACGGATCATACAGCATCTCTGGAGAAAAGGAATTGCCGACGTTTTGGGTCTCGATCCGAAACATCAGCTATTCCTTATCTCCAAAGATGCTACCTGACCCATTGAGTTACTCCAGCTTGTTGTGTCTATCTTCAATTTAAACCAGCATCTGCACTTCCTTCCTACACACTGATAATGCAGCGCTGGGTTTAAGTAATTCAACAAGAGTGCAGGAATCCTGGGATCTTTTGACCCCCAGGTAACATGTGGTTGAACCCCTGACCAGTATATCATTCTGTGGAAGGATCTCATTTGCCCTATTTCACTCCACTATTGGAAACAGCTCTCCAGTAAGTCCCATTTCCCTGACCTTTTCATAGCTCTCGACCATATCCCTTTTCATCTTTATGTCCAATGTTCCTTGAAACAGTTTCCACCATCTTTTCAGGTCAGATCAGAACAACTCTCAGCAATTTATATTATCTCCCTTCATCTCTACTTTAGTCCTGTTAGCAATTATCTTAAATTTGGATCACCACTTTACAAGCTCACCTGTCAAGAGAAACACCTTCTTGTATCTACACTATCAAAAACATTCAGGTCTGTAACAATATATTTCTTTAATCTGTGATGCTACAATGGATCCAAATATGAAGCATGGCCAAAGAGACATGACCAAACATAATCCTTCCACTTTCCTCCCCTCTTCTCCCCTCTCTGATGAAAGTATAGTGTCTGTGGAATGTCAATAGTGTGTCATTTCAACCGGCCACTTCCTCAGTATACACATCTGAACAAGTTTGACTGTTAAAATAAGTAGATAAGTAAAAGTCATTGTACTGCAAGCAGTCAAAATATTTAACCTGAGTAATATTTAAGAGTTGAAAATCACACCTGGCTTATGCCCTGAAAAGCAGACTATGCGCACAAATGCAACACATCAGTGCGGTGATCATTGTGAATCTGGAATTTAATTAGAACAGATACCAACTGACTTCATTTAGAGTCGGTGTGTTTAAGAAAGAACTGCAGATGCTGGAAAAATCGAAGGTAGACAAAAATGCTGGAGAAACTCAGCGGATGAGGCAGCATCTATGGAGCGAAGGAATAGGTGACGTTTAGGGTCGACACCGTTCATCAGACTGATGTGGAGGTGGGGGGGGGGGGAGGCGGGAAGAAGAAAGGAAGAGGCAGAGACAGTGGGCTGTGGGAGAGCTGGGAAGGGGAGGGGAAAGAGGGAGAAAGCAAGGACTACCTGAAATTGGAGGTCAATGTTCATACCGCTGGGGTATAAACTACCCAAGTGGAATATGAGGTTCTGCTCCTCAAATTTGCGGTGGGACTCACTCTGGCCATGGAGGAGGCCCAGGACAGAAAGGTCGGATTCAGAATGGGAGGGGGAGTTGAAGTGCTGAGCCACCGGGAGATCAGGTTGGCTAATGTGAACTGGGCGGAGGTGTTGGGCAAAGCGATCGCCAAGCCTGCGCTTGGTCTCACTGATGTAGAGCAGTTGACACCTGGAGCAGCGGATGCAATAGATGAGGTTGGAAGAGGTGCAGGTGAACCACTGCCTCATCTGGAAAGACTGCTTGGATCCTTGGATGGAGTCGAGGGGGGAGGTAAAGTGACAAGTGTAGCATTTCCTGCGGTTGCAAGGAAAAGTACCAGGAGAGGGGGTGGTTTGGGTGGGAAGAGACGAATTGACCAGGGAGTTACGGAGGGAGCGGTCTCTGCAGAAAGCCAAAAGGGGAGGAGATGGGAAGATGTGTCCAGTGGTGGGATCCCGTTGGAGGTGGCGAAAATGTCGGAGGATTATATGTTGTATGCGACGGCTGGTAGGGTGGAAGGTGAGGACATGGGGGACTCTGCCCTTGTTAGAGTGGGGGGATGGGGAGTGAGAGCAGAGTTACGGGGTATAGAAGAGACCCTGGTGAGAGCCTCATCTATAGTCGAAGAGTCGAACCCCTGTTCCCTAAAGAATGAGGACATCTCCGATGCCCTGGTTTGGATAAACCTCATCCTGGGTGCAGATGCGGCGTAGACGGAGGAATTGGGAGTAGGTGATAGAGTCCTTACAGGAAGCAGGGTGGGAAGAAATGTAGTCCAGATAGCCATGGGTCTCAACCCGAAAAGTCATCTATTCCTTCGCTCCATAGATGCTGCCTCACCCGCTGAGTTTCTCCAGCATTTTGTCTACTTACAATAGACAATAGACAATAGGTGCAGGAGTAGACCATTCGGCCCTTCGAGCCAGCCAATGTGATCATGGCTGATCATCCCCAATCAGTACCCCGTTCCTGACTTCTCTCCATATCCCCTGACTCCGCTATTTTTAAGAGCCCTATGTAACTGTCTCTTGAAAGCATCCAGAGAACCTGCCTCAACTGCCTTCTGAGGCAGAGAATTCCACAGACTCACCATTTTCTGTGAGAAAAAGTGTTTCCTCATCTCCGTTCTAAATAGAAACATAGAAACATAGACAATAGGTGCAGAAGTAGGCCATTCGGCCCTTCGAGCCTGCACCGCCATTCAACATGATCATGGCTGATCATCCAACTCAGTATCCTGTACCTGCCTTCTCTCCATACCCCCTGATCCCTTTAGCCACAAGGGCCACATCTAACTCCCTCTTAAATATAGGCTTACTCCTTATGCTTAAACTGCGGCCCCTGGTTCTGGACTCCCTCAACATCGGGAACATGTTTCCTGCCTCTAGCGTGTCCAAGCCCTTAACAATCTTATGTGTCAATGAGATACCCTCTCATCCTTCTAAACTCCCGAGTGTACAAGCCCAGCTGCTCCATTCTCTCAGCATATGACTGTCCCGCCATCCTGGGAATTAACCTTGTAAACCTACGCTGCACTCCCTCAATAGCAAGAATGTCCTTCCTCATATTAGGGGGCCAAAACTGCACACAATACTCCAGGTGTGGTCTCACTAGGGCTCTGTACAGCTGCAGAAGGACCTCTTTGCTCCTATATTCAATTCCTCTTGTTATAAAGGCCAACATGTCATTCGCTTTCTTCACTGCCTGCCGTACCTGCATGCTTTCTTTCATAGACTGATGTACAAGGACCCCCAGATCCCGTTGTACTTCCCCTTTTCCCAACTTGATGCCATTTGGATAGTAATCTGCCTTCCTGTTTTTGCTACCAAAGTGGATAACTTCACATTTATCCGCATTAAACTTCACCTGCCATGCATCTGCCCACTCCCCCAACCTGTCCAAGTCACCCTGCATTCTCATAGTGAAAAAGCTACTTTCTTAACTACTAAACCAGGTTCGCTTCTTAATAAACAGACACCACACAAACAGTTTGGTAGACCAGTTCACAACTTTACTTATTATCGGCTGATGGAAGGGAGGGAGAACTCCAGTCAAGTAACCATTACAGACACTTGACCGTCCTCCGTTCACCTCACTGAACAACAGAATTACATTGCCTTAAATAGGGTTTTTTTGTCCCCTTAGCACATTTCAGACATTAGTCATGGTCAGAGGTACAGGGAAAGGTTTCCACAGAATGCATCACATCAAAGGCCTTTTGTTTACATGTTACAAGATAACATTGGCCATTTGGTTTACGACATTTTATCTTTCCACTTCCCTGTTCCTCTCTCGTCCTTCATAAACATTGGCTATTTGGATAATGCCATTTTATCTTCCCAGAGATCACCCTAGATCTTTCGCTGCTTTCTCGCTGTCATTTGGTCCCTCATAAACATTGGCCATTTGGTTTATGGCATCTTACTTCAAAGATGTGACTAGCTCTTTCTCTCTGCTTGTCCCTTGGGAGACAATGCTATGGTGTTTATTATCCCACACACTGCAACCTGAGGCAAGCTTAATTTGACACTAAATATAAGCTATAAGCTAGCCCAGAAACCTATTTAATATCTTTTTATATTTTAACTAAAATTCAGCTTCATCATTCCATCCTTTTATCAAATTTTTGATAACAACTACAGTCCTTGCTGAGTACATACGAAAGACTCATCAGACAAATTAATAGTACACTAGTAACACAATCATTTCATAGTGGACAATCGTTCCACAAGTCCCTCCAAACATTTTAAATGGCCACCAACCTCCCCCGAACGTGACACTAAGATACTACCATAGGACAGGAAAAGGATCATAAAAATTGCTCAGCCTTTATTCGGCTTCGCTTGGAATTCCCCGTGTGCTGGTGTAACTGGTTCATGCTTCTCTTGTGTGGCACTGCATTTGCAACATAACAATGCCTGTCACAAATATACTGTTTCCTAAAAATACACCAGTGTCTTGGTTGTGGCAAAAACAGGTAGATTTAACTGGCCTTTGCAGATCTCTTACTGTCTGTAGTCAGGATATCTTTGCTGCGCTTGTCATGTTTGACTTCAATCTTGTTTAAAAGGAGGTGTGTACCATCCTTTAGATGTGGGTTAGTCCACAAGCTTGCCAGCCTGAAGAAAGTTCAGTCCATGTGGGCTGGGCCACCCCAGAATAAAGGGAGTATCAATAGCCCATAGTCCTTGTTTCCACAAACTGTTCACAGTCAATCAAATGTATCCAGCGACGATGATCTTCAATCTTTACAGCAGTTCATGTTGTTAGCAACACTTGGTTGTTCTTTTTCAACACAATCTCAATTTCTTCTTGTCCCAGCACCATCATCGTATAGCTTTTATGGCTTCCAGCAAAGCTCCTCCATCCTGAGAATGTAGATCTGGCAAGACATGGGTTAATTGCCGACCATACATAATTAGTTAATTGCCCAGGGCCTGTAGGTGGCTTCCCCCCCACTCTCCAGGGGGTGGACACCGCAGCTTTTCCTGTATCAATCTTGTTCCCAGCTGAGTTTCTCCAGCACTTTTGTCTTCCTTTGATCTCTCAGCATCTCCAGTTCCTTCCTAACACTTCCCTTTGAATTTATTCTTTAATTCGATAATATCCGAAGAGGCTCTCTCCACCTAAATATTCAATTCTCCAAATATGTTCTCTTCCCCAATCTACTTTATGTTCTCTGCTTTCATCCCTCATTGTGAGTTCCCTCAATCCCCCTTTTGTAAGTCATAAGACAATTTTTCATCTACCTAATTTCCCTCACACAGCCCATGCTTCAACATCTTTTTGTTTGCTTGAAAACAGTAATCTTGCTTCATTTGTATTTTAAAAGACAACCTCTGTTATCATATCAAAACAATCTTTCCTAAAAGAACTCACTCAGAATCAGTAATCAATAATACATTTTCTTTTTCTCTGTAATTTTGACATTTCCAATCTCATTTAACACTTTAATCGGGATGAGTCTTTTTTAAACTTGGTTCAAAAGATTTATAATCAACCAACACATTTTATCATTCGAGTATTGCTCCGCCCCCCCATTCATGCCTGTTTCTTAACGGAGCACACCATAAACTGTCTGTCCCATTTGCATTTTAAAGGACAAACTTCTTAAAGCGACACACAACTTTGCTCATTGCTTCGAATTTCACACATTCCACATAAAAAACATTGTTTTACAAGCAGTACATATACAAAAACATTGTTTTACCAGCAGTATATATACAAAAACATTGTTTTACCAGCAGTATATAATATTTCATCTTCAAAGACATCTCTTTGTAATTTACTTTCCCTTTTTCTGACAAGACTTCTGTTTACCAAAATCCTGGTTACCTAACCCTAATTGGACATTGATCCAGATCATGATTAGTCAGACTCCCCTTGACTTTTCAGTCTCCCTAGCTCTTTCCTCATTTCTCCATCAAATTTCCCTTCATCCCCAATTTTTTTATAACATAGTTGCCTGTCAGAAAAAGGATTTACCTCCGGGGTAATTTTGTTTTGCAATCCTCATTGACTCTTTCCACCATCCCAGATGCCTGTGGGTGGTGTATACAGTGAAATTGCTGTCGAATATTACAATGTGCACATATTTCCTTATTAATAGTGGTTAAAATGAGGACCATTGTCTGAGCTTATGACATTAGGTAGGCCAAACCTGGGAATAACTTCTCCTAACAACAATGTTACCATAGCTTCAGCAGTATTATTAGTGGTTGGTAGAGCTTCACTCCACCTGCTAAATAAATCTAAAATCACTAAGCAATATTTATAACACTGGGCCCTTGGCATTTCAATAAAATCAATCTTGTATGCATTCAAACGATCGTGATGACATTGACGTCACCCCTGAGGGTATCTTAATTGGTTTGCCTGGATTATTTCGTTGGCAAATTTTACATTCCTAGGCCTGCCACCACATTTCCTTTGTTATCCTATCATTCCCTCCTTACCAGCATGGGTAAGACGGGTAAAAATGTATCGAATACACCAACTTGTCCAAGCGGGGTGTGCTGTATCAATGGCACAGCCCTCTTGTTTCCATAGTTATTATTATACATGAGAGGCGTCCCTCTGTAATGTACATACCTCCTTCATGTTTGGCAGGACCGTTCTATTTGCTAGCATCTGTTTACGTGCTGTCACTATGCATTTGGATGTACAGGCTGCATTGTTTGGATACACTATCGGCAACCTATTGCCTTTTGCTATAGGGTCCCCAGCACCAGTGTGTGCAGTACATTTAACAATGACCAGCTGTTATGGTAGCATCAATGCGTTAAACAAATTACGCACAGAAAGGCATTCCTGTGCTCCCAATCCTGGGGAGCTTTGTAAGGTCAGAACTTCAAGGTATAGGGATGTTACTGACGGAACCGTCCCAAGTAAAGATGCCATTGCTACTGGTAGGGCATAGGGAGGTGGACATCTCCCAAGATTATCTAACTCCTCATCTTCATTACCAAATAGGGTCGTCGTGCCAGACATGAAGTCTCCTCCAGAGGATTTACCAGTACTGGGTTTATTTTTTACTAACCATCACCTGTTTCTCACCTCCTGTCTGTCTTTTAATTATTTCCTCTTGTTCCTCTGCCCACTGGCATTCTAGTTGCAATAATTTCCATCCTTTCCGAGTGCTATCCTTGTTTCTTAACTCTATCCCCTTCTGACATGCAACATCCATCCAACTTCAAACTCTATACTCTCCTTCTGCTTCTGCTTCTGCTTCTGCTTCCCATGTTTTAATTCCCTTCTTCCATTTCTTTCCCGCCTTCCTTTCCCATATAAATGTCTCTACATTCCATGTTCCCCCTACTGGCCAGGCTTCATCCCCTAACTGTTTGGTCAACTTGTAACTTAACATTCTAAATTTCTTATTATACCTAGGATTCAAATAACACATATGTTGGACTGTTATCCAGAGCATTCCCCATAGATAGATAGAAAGAGAGAGAAAACAGACTTCTTAATTCCGAATCGTTCCAAATATATCAACCAGGCCGACTCGCTACTCGAGACCCCAGTTTCTCAATTTGGCAGACTTTTTAAACTTAATATACAACGCCACTTATTTCTCAATCCGACAACTCTTCAGATGTCTCAATAAGCCAGACACACACCTCAACCACCGTATCTCAACCCGACAAATCACGGATGTCTCAACGAGGCCGATGAGCCCTTAGTAGAGAGATAAAAAAAAAGAAAAAGAGAGATAGAAAGAGAAACCGCTCAAGTCCTTCGTAAAATATACACAAGCCCTTCTTAAAAATACATGCACAATTCTGTCTTAAAAATACATACACAATCCCTTCTTAAAAAAACATATAAAGCCCAACTGGTCTTACCTTTGTCTGTTTCTAAGAACCTCGGCAGGGAACCAATTCAATGTCTGCTGAAGGATCACAGATGTTCCCGGGAGTTTCTAGGGAGTCGGTCTTACAAGGGGGCCGATAGAGCTCAGTTATCTCCCTTCCAATCCCGGCAACCTCTGCAACCTCTTGCACAGTCAGCTGTTGATGTGGTCCCAGCGAGGCCTGCATAACTACGCCAATGAAAAAGCTACTTTCTTAACTACTAAACCAGGTTCGCTTCTTAATAAACAGACACCACACAAACAGTTTGGTAGACCAGTTCACAACTTTACTTATTATCGGCTGATGGAAGGGAGGGAGAACTCCAGTCAAGTAACCATTACAGACACTTGACCGTCCTCCGTTCACCTCACTGAACAACAGAATTACATTGCCTTAAATAGGGTTTTTTTGTCCCCTTAGCACATTTCAGACATTAGTCATGGTCAGAGGTACAGGGAAAGGTTTCCACAGAATGCATCACATCAAAGGCCTTTTGTTTACATGTTACAAGATAACATTGGCCATTTGGTTTACGACATTTTATCTTCCCAGAGATCACCCTAGATCTTTCGCTGCTTTCTCGCTGTCATTTGGTCCCTCATAAACATTGGCCATTTGGTTTATGGCATCTTACTTCAAAGATGTGACTAGCTCTTTCTCTCTGCTTGTCCCTTGGGAGACAATGCTATGGTGTTTATTATCCCACACACTGCAACCTGAGGCAAGCTTAATTTGACACTAAATATAAGCTATAAGCTAGCCCAGAAACCTATTTAATATCTTTTTATATTTTAACTAAAATTCAGCTTCATCAATAGCATCCTCCTCACAGTTCACACTGCCACCCAGCTTTGTGTCATCTGCAAATTTGCTAATGTTACTTTGAATCCCTTCATCCAAATCGTTGATGTATATTGTAAATAGCTGCGGTCCCAGCACCGAGTCTTGCGGTACACCACTAGTCACTGCCTGCCATTCTGAAAGGGACCCGTTAATCCCTACTCTTTGATTCCTGTCTGCCAACCACTTCTCTATCCATGTCAGCCCTCTACCCCCAATACCATGTGCCCTAATTTTGCCCACTAATCTCCTATGTGGGACCTTATCAAATGCTTTCTGAAAGTCTAGGTACACTACATCTACTGGCTCTCCCTTGTCCATTTTCCTAGTTACATTTTCAAAAAATTCCAGAAGATTAGTCAAGCATGATTTCCCCTTCGTAAATTCATGCTGACTCGGACCAAATCGTGTTACTGCTATCCAAATGTTCGGCTATTTCATCTTTTATAATTGACTCCAGCATCTTCCCCACCACCGATGTCAGGCTAACTGGTTTATAATTCCCCGTTTTCTCTCTCCCGCCTTTCTTAAAAAGTGGGATAACATTAGCTACCCTCCAATCCACAGGAACTGATCCTGAGTCTGTAGAACATTGGAAAATTATCACCAATGCATCCACGATTTCTAGAGCCATTTCCTTAAGTACCCTGGGATGCAGACCATCAAGCCCTGGGGATTTATCAGCCTTCAGTCCCATCAGTCTATCCAACACCATTTCCTGCCTAATGTGGATTTCTTTCAGTTCCTCTGTCACCCCAGATCCTCTGGCCACTAGTACATCAGGAAGATTGTTTGTGTCCACCTTAGTGAAGACAGATCCAAAGTACCTGATCAACTCATCTGCCATTTCCTTGTTCCCCATAATAAATTCACCTTTTTCGGTCTTCAAGGGTCCAACTTTGGTCGTAACTAATTTTTTCCTCTTCACATACCTAAAGAAGCTTTTACTATCCTGCTTTATATTCTTGGCTAGCTTACCTTCATACCTCATCTTTTCTCCCCGTATTGTCTGTTTGGTTATCTTCTGTTGTTCTTTAAGCATTACCCAATCCTCTTGCTTCCCGCCCATCTTTGCTAAGTTGTACTTCTTCGCTTTAATTTTTATACTGTCCCTGATGTCCCTTGTCAACCATGGTCGTCCCTTTCTCCTCTTGGAATCTTTCTTCCTCCTAGGAATGAACTGATCCTGCACCTTCTGTATTATTCCTAGAAACACCTGCCATTTTTGTTCCACTGTTATCCCTGCTAGTGTATCTTTCCAGTCAACTTTGGCCAGCTCCTCCCTCATGGCCCCATAGTCCCCTTTATTCAACTGCAACACTGACACCTCCGATCTACTCTTCTCCCTCTCCAATTGTAGATTAAACCTGACCATGTTATGGTCTCTGCCTCCTAATGGCTCATTAACTTTGAGGTCCTTTATCAAATCCGGTTCATTACAACACTAAATCCAGAATTGCCTTCTCCGTGGTAGGCTCCAATACAAGCAGTTTTTTTTAGAGTCGGGCTCAGATCAAATCCACTAATGTCTGAGCTGGAGAAGTAATAAAGACATGGACAGAAATGTTATTTCGCAAAATATTTAGCAGAGAAGAACAAAGATATTAAGTTTGTAAATTGGAAAACAAATTAAAACATGTCACCCAATAATTGGAGAATAAATCAGCAACCCATGTTTTAAACAAGAGAGTAATAATTTAATTGGACAATAAAGATCAGGAATGATGTATATTCATATCAAGATGAGTGATTTTTTTAATATAACAAAAAAGTCTCATGTGTTTTATGTTTGAGGTGCCAAAATGGGTTTGAGGTTAAAAGTCAAATCAACCATTAACTTATTGAATGGCAGGACAGACTGAAGGGTCCCAATGGACCTTCCTTTTCTCTGGTCCTTGTGTAATGTTCCAGAGCAATAAGGTCTTCACTGAAGTTAGCATAATTTTATAAAATAGCTGGTTACTCCCCAAAGCCCAATTCTGGAGGCAATAATTTACTTCATTCAAGCCTCGAACACCTGAATGAGTGATCCTGGGCTCCATTCAAGTGTCAAAGACTTGAATGATTTCATGTCTTTTGCAGTGTCTAATGAAGCAGAAACAACTCTTGCCTAACAGGTAAATTAAGGTCACTGGGATATATGTGGAGAACTTGATACTGATAGAAAGCAGTAGAAAGAAATATGATGGGGACCCAGTTAATGTGAAACTTGTGGAATCTATTTCAGGAGATGTCATCAATATGCTGCAGATACTGGAAATATGAAAGAAAATGAAAATATTAATACCCAGAAGGTCAGGCAATGTCCATGGTGAGGTGAAATGATATCAACCGGAAACATTAACTGTTTTTCTCTCTCCTGATAATGCCTGAACTATTGGATATTTCTCACATTTTCTGATCTATTTCAGGATGTCAAATAGGTTCTTAGGTTTTATGATGGCTTGGGTAGTATTAATGATGCCCTTTTAAAGCAGGTGGGAAGTTGAAGATGTTCGCAAAATCTCCAGGCTGTTGGTCTGTTCAGAGTGATTCGAACTATGAAATGCAAATTAGTTTACAACATGCAATAGTTTCTAAAGAAATGACACATTTCAAACTACAAATCAGTGATAACAATAATGTATAAATAATAACTAATTTTCAATTCTCTCCAAATGGCAGCAAGTCATTATTAGTGAGGAGTTTTCACATTTTCCCTGTGACGATATGGATTACTCCAGATGCTCTAGTCTCCACCCACAACCCAAACATATGCTCGGTCACTATCAATTGCCCCAAGCGTGGAGGTGAAGAGAGAATTTGAGTGGGGGAAGGGAGTGGAAGTTAATAGGAAAGTGCAGAGAAAAAAAAATAGGATGAGTTATAGAGTAATGAGTATTTGAAACAGTAGAGCTACTGTCATCCAGTGCTGGAGACCCTGGTTCGATCCTGACCTTGTGTCTGTGGGGCCTTTGCATGTTCTCCCTGTGAGGTCGGTTGGGGGCGCTGTGAGTCGGCTGCCCTGCCAGCAGCGTGTTCGTTATTTCGACTTTTTTTGTTTATTTAGCATGTCCAAATGTTTGTTTTAGTGTCTCTCGTTGTGTCTTGTGTGGGTGGGGGTGGGCGGGGGGGGGAGGACTGTTTTTCAGTCCATTCCTCAACAGAGAGGCGACTTTTTCCGTGTAGCTTCTCTGCCTCCCCTCTCGCGGCCAGGCAGCTTGGATTGGAGCGGCCTTTCCCGGAGTCGGGCCCAGAGCTTCAGCGGCGGGCGCAGTGTGGCCTTTTCCATCGCGGAGCTGGAGAGCCCTTGCCGGGGGCTGCCAAAAAGGAGTGCTCTGATCGCTGGCTTGGTGACTTTGGCATCGTGGGGCTGTGGTCTGTGGCGCTTCTAGCCGTGGGCGTGGCGTGGACTTACCATCCGGAGCCTGGGATCCCTTGCCGGAGAAGAGCTCCGATCGCCGGCCTCTAACATCCTGAAGACGCGGTCTCCAGTTGGAGGGTGGCCGATTCGGGCAATCCAGGTCGCGGAGGGTGTTTGGCTGTCCCAACGTCAGAGTTGCGATTATCACGACAAGAGGGACTGTACATCTGGCCGTCCGTAGCAGCGACCCGACCAAGGATGAACAAAGGACTTTATTCACCACAGTGGAGAATGCTGTGGTGGATGTTTGTGTTGAATTCTATTGGGTAGTGTGTGTTCTATTTTCAATTGTATCGTTGCATGACAAATTAATTTCACTGTGCCTTAGATGGTGCATGTGACGAATACATTTGTATTGTGACTGTGTGGGTTTCCTCTAGGTGCCCCTGTTTCAACGTAGATCCGAAAGGCATGTGGATTTGTAAATTAATTGACCTCAAAATTTCCCCTAGTGTGTAAGTAGATGAGTAACTCAGTAGAGTTATTTTAGTCTGAAAACCATGACCACCCAGGTTCAAGAATAGCTTCTTCCCAACAACTATCAGGCTATTTAACACTCCAGAACACTAACTGACTAAACAATGAACTATTACTGTCTTTGGTTGGTCTCAGGATTTCAAGCTTTTTGTGCAAATATATTGGGTCATTGATCAAACTTTTTTTGTTTTCATATATCATATCTATGAGTATTGTGTTTATAAGCCTGTTATGTTGCTGTAAGATTTATTTTTAACCATCGACGATACATATTGCAATTTAACACTCGACGAGAATCTTGATACTTGTGCTGAAGCACCCATTGATATGTTGATATTTACCTCCATCTGGTGGCCAAGTTGCTAAAAATGTGCTTTATTTATGTTCTCTCTGTTACAAGCATTCACAGTACAGAAAGTAAACTATCTAGTAAGCTCTGCTGATCGTTTAAATAGAGGGATTAAAAACAGGAACTGAGTGTATACGAATGCACTTGATTTTTGTAACTGAGCTGATAAAGTTGAATACATTATGTTAAACTGATGAGGGAACTGTTGTGTCCTGGAATCACCACTAGAGGGCTCTGTCTTGAAATGAATGTTTCCTCAGGGAGGGTCCCGGGGGGATCAACAGCAGCCATGTTTAGCTTGTAATAAATACACTTCGGGTTCTGGACACCAACTGTAGTTTGTGAATTATTTAGCCCTTGAATACAACATCTGGCGACAAGGATGGCTGGTTTAACCCTCGCTGCCCCATCTCCATTCTTGGAAACCATATAACTATATAACAATTACAGCACGGAAACAGGCCATCTCGACCCTTCTAGTCCGTGCCGAACACGTATTCTCCCCTAGTCACATATACCTGCGCTCACACCATAACCCTCCATTCCTTTCCCGTCCATATAACTATCCAATTTATTTTTAAATGATAAAAACGAACCTGCCTCCACCACCTTCACTGGAAGCTCATTCCACACAGCCACCACTCTATGAGTAAAGAAGTTCCCCCTCATGTTACCCCTAAACTTCTGTCCCTTAATTCTCAAGTCATGTCCCCTTGTTTGAATCTTCCCTACTCTCAGTGGGAAAAGCTTATCCACGTCAACTCTGTCTATCCCTCTCATCATTTTAAAGACCTCTATCAAGTCCCCCCTTAACCTTCTGCGCTCCAAAGAATAAAGCCCTAACTTGTTCAACCTTTCTCTGTAACTTAGTTGCTGAAACCCAGGCAACATTCTAGTAAATCTCCTCTGTACTCTCTCTATTTTGTTGACATCCTTCCTATAATTAGGCGACCAAAATTGTATACCATACTCCAGAATTGGCCTCACCAATGCCTTGTACAATTTTAACATTACATCCAAACTTCTATACTCAATGCTTTGATTTATAAAGGCCAGCACACAAAAAGCTTTCTTTACCACCCTATCTACATGAGATTCCACTTTCAGGGAACTGTGCACAGTTATTCCCAGATCCCTCTGTTCACCTGCATTCTTCAATTCCCTACCATTTACCATGTATGTCCTATTTTGATTTGTCCTGCCAAGATGTAGCACCTCACACTTATCAGCATTAAACTCCATCTGCCATCTTTCAGCCCACTCTTCCAACTGGCATAAATCTCTCTGTAGACTGAAAATCTACTTCATTATCCACAACCTCACCTATCTTAGTATCATCTGCATACTTACTAATCCAATTTACCACACCATCATCCAGATCATTTATGTACATGACAAACAACATTGGACCCAACACAGATCCCTGTGGCACCCCACTAGTCACTGGCCTCCAACCTGACAAACAGCCATCCACCATTATTCTCTGGCATCTCCCGTTCTGCCACTGTTGAATCCATCTTGCTACTCCACCATTAATACCCAACAATTGAACCTTCTTAACCAACCTTCCGTGAGGAACCTTGTCAAAGGCCTTACTGAAGTCCATATATATACAACATCCACTGCTTTACCCTCATCAATTTCCCGAGTAACCTCTTCAAAAAATTCAAGAAGATTAGTCAAACATGACCTTCCAGGCACAAATCCATGTTGACTGTTCCTAATCAGACCCTGTTTATCCAGATGCTTATATATATTATCTTTAAGTATCCTTTCCATTAATTTGCCCACCACTGACGTCAAACTAACAGGTCTATAATTGCTAGGTTTACTCTTAGAACCCTTTTTAAACAATGGAACAACATGCGCAGTACGCCAATCCTCCGGCACTATTCCCGTTTCTAATGACATTTGAAATATTTCTGTCATAGCCCCTGCTATTTCTACACTAATTTCCCTCAATGTCCTAGGGAATATCCTGTCCGGACCTGGAGACTTATCCACTTTTATATTTCTCAAAAGTGTCAGTACTTCCTCGTCTTTGAATCTCATAGTTTGCATAGCTACTCTACTTGTTTCCCTTACCTCACATAATTCAATATCCTTCTCCTTGGTGAATACCGAAGAAAAGAAATTGTTCAATATCTCCCCCATCTCTTTTGGCTCTGCAGATAGCTGTCCACTCTGACTCTCTAATGGACCAATTTTATCCCTCGTTATCCTTTTGCTATTAATATATCTGTAGAAACCCTTTGGATTTATTTTCACCTTTGCCAAAGCAACCTCATATCTTCTTTTAGGTTTTCTAATTTCTTTCTTAAGATTCTTTTTACATTCTTTATACTCCTCAAGCACCTCATTTACTCCATGCTGCCTATAATTATTGTAGATCTCTCTCTTTTTCCTAACCAAGTGTCCAATTTCCCTTGAAAAACATGGCTCTTTCCAATTTTTACTATTTCCTTTCAACCGAACAGGGACATAAAGATTCTGTACTCTTAAAATTTCACCTTTAAATATCCTCCATTTCTCTTCCACATCTTTCCCATAAAACAAACTGTCCCAATTTACTCCTTTTAAATCCTTTCACATCTCCTCAAAGTCAGCCTTTCTCCAATCAAAAATCTCAACCCTAGGTCCAGTTCTGACCCTCTCCATAATTATATTGAAACTAATGGTATTGTGATCACTGGTCCCGAACTGTTCCCCAACGCATACCTCTGCCACCTGGCCCGTCTCATTTCCTAACAGGAGGTCCAGCACCGCCCCTTCTCTAGTAGGTACTTCTATGTATTGCTGCAAAAAACTATCCTGCACACATTTTACAAACTCCAACCCATCCAGCCCATTTCCAGAAGAGCCTCCTGTACCATTGATACGCTGGTTTGAAAGTTTCAAGACTTACTTGATCGGAAGTGGCATGGACGGCGCGGCCATTTTGGACATTCGCCGCCGAGCGATTCTGCTGCATTGCCTCGGAACGGAGGGACAGCGAATCTTCGCTTAGCTCGACTGTGCTGCAACGAGTGAGTACAGTACTGCTGTTAATGCACTGGGCAAATATTTTGGCCCAAGGACAAGTGTGCTGATAGAGAGATACCGGTTTCGCCAACGGTCACAGGGACAAGACAAACCAGTGAAGCAATTTGTTTCTGCATTGATAGAACTGGCTGCAAAGTGCAATTTTGGAGCACTGACTGATGAGCTGGTGAGAGACCAGCTGATCGAAAAGACTTCTGTCCCGCGGATGAGAGAGCGCCTTCTCATGGAGGATGATGCTCTCACACTCAAAGTCACAAGCGTTAGCTGTGCAAATTGAAAGTGCGATGCATAACGCCGAGGTGCTCAAACAACAGCCGATGGCATGCTCTGAGGGAGCATTTAGTCCTGCATCTCATCAGATGAACACAGCACCAGTGCAGGACATACAGAGGAAATCAAAACACAATCGCTCAAACAAGCAGTGTCCGAATTGTGGCCGGACACACGCTCCCGGGGAATGCAACGCGTGTTTAAAACTGAGTCACTTCGAGAAAGTATGCCGGTCATCGAAGGAGAAGGCGTCATCGGTCAGCCATGTAGACAATGAATCTCCCGGTGGACACGACGTATACTCCATAAAGGACCGGGCCGACCAGGATGTTCGGTCAACAGGGACTTTCAAGGTCAAGACTACAAGGTCGCGTGCAAAATTACCGCGAGATGCCATATGGATGGTGCTCAGCGCCTAGCGTATTTCAAAAAATCGTGGCGTTGTTTCTGGCAGGCATTGACGGAGCACTCAATCTCCTCGAACACGATCGCCAAAAAGCCAGCGGCTTCTACTTGTATTACACGATCTCCACAGCAATTGGCCTGAGATCGCAACTACTTCTTCAGTCATGACAAGCTCGATCATCACGATTCTCGAAAAGCTGTTCACTAAGTGGGGACAGCCGGAGGTAATAACGACTGACAACGGCCCTCAGTTCATATCTGAACAGTTTTCCACTTTTCTCGCGAGTTATGACATTCAACATCAGCGGACGTTGAGATACAACCCCCAATCGAACGGCGGGGTTGAACGATTCATAGAAACATAGAAACATAGAAAATAGGTGCAGGAGTAGGCCATTCGGCCCTTCGAGCCTGCACCGCCATTCAATATGATCATGGCTGATCATCCAACTCAGTATCCTGTACCTGCCTTCTCTCCATACCCCCTGATCCCTTTAGCCACAAGGGCCACATCTAACTCCCTCTTAAATATAGCCAATGAACTGGCCTCAACTACCTTCTGTGGCAGAGAATTCCAGAGATTCACCACTCTCTGTGTGAAAAATGTTTTCCTCATCTCGGTCCTAAAGGATTTCCCCCTTATCCTTAAACTGTGACCCCTTGTTCTGGACTTCCCCAACATCGGGAACAATCTTCCTGCATCTAGCCTGTTCAACCCCTTAAGAATTTTGTAAGTCTCTATAAGATCCCCCCTCAATCTTCTAAATTCTAGCGAGTACAAACCGAGTCTATCCAGTCTTTCTTCATATAAAAGTCCTGACATCCCAGGAATCAGTCTGGTGAATCTTCTCTGTACTCCCTCTATGGCAAGAATGTCTTTCCTCAGATTAGGAGACCAAAACTGTACGCAATACTCCAGGTGTGGTCTCACCAATACCCTGTACAACTGCAGTAGAACCTCCCTGCTCCTATACTCAAATCCTTTTGCTCTGAATGCTAACATACCATTCGCCTTCTTCACTGCCTGCTGCACCTGCATGCCTACTTTTAATGACTGGTGTACCATGACACCCAGCTTTCGTTGCATCTCCCCCTTTCCTAATCGACCACCATTCAGATAATAATCTACTTTCCTGTTTTTGCCACCAAAGTGGATAACCTCACATTTATCCACATTATACTGCATCTGCCATGCATTTGCACACTCACCCAGCCTATCCAAGTCACCTTGCAGCCTCCTAGCATCCTCCTCACAGATAACACTGCCCCCCAGCTTCGTGTCATCCGCAAACTTGGAGATGTTGCATTCAATTCCCTCGTCCAAATCATTAATATATATCGTAAATAGCTGGGGTCCCAGAACTGAGCCTTGCGGTACCCCACTAGTCACTGCCTGCCATTGTGAAAAGGACCCGTTTACTCCTACTCTTTGCTTCCTGTCTGCCAACCAGTTCTCTATCCACATCAATACTGAACCCCCAATACCGTGTGCTTGAAGTTTGTATACTAATCTCTTATGTGGGACCTTGTTGAAAGCCTTCTGAAAGTCCAGATATAACACATCCACTGGTTCTCCCTTATCCACTCTACTAGTTACATCCTCGAAAAATTCTATAAGATTCGTCAGACATGATTTACCTTTCAGAAATTCATGCTGACTTTGTCCAATGATTTCACCACTTTCCAAATGTGCTGCTATCCCATCTTTAATAACTGATTCTAGCAGTTTCCAAACTACCGACGTTAGACTAACTGGTCTGTAATTCCCCGTTTTCTCTCTCCCTCCCTTTTGAAAAAGTGGGGTTACATTAGCTACCCTCCAATCCTCAGGAACTCCAGAATCTAAAGAGTTTTGAAAAATTATCATTAATGCATCCACTATTTCTGGGGCTACTTCCTTAAGTACTCTGGGATGCAGCCTATCTGGCCCTGGGGATTTATCGGCCTTTAATCCATTCAATTTACCTAACACCACTTCCCGGCTAACCTGGATTTCACTCAGTTCCTCCATCTCATTTGACCCCCGGTCCCCTGCTATTTCCGGCAGATTATTTATGTCTTCCTTAGTGAAGACAGAACCAAAGTAGTTATTCAATTGGTCTGCCATGTCCTTATTCCCCATGATCAATTCACCTGTTTCTGACTGCAAGGGGCCTACATTTGTTTTAACTAATCTTTTTCTCTTCACATATCTATAAAAACTTTTGCAGTCAGTTTTTATGTTCCCTGCCAGTTTTCTTTCATAATCTATTTTCCCTTTCCTAATTAAGCCCTTTGTCCTCCTCTGCTGGTCTCTGAATTTCTCCCAGTCCTCCGGTAGGCTGTTTTTTCTGGCTAATTTGTATGCTTTATCTTTTGTTTTGATACTATCCCTGATTTCCCTTGTTATCCACGGATGCACTACCTTCCCTGATTTATTTTTTTGCCGAACTGGGATGAACAATTGTTGTAGTTCATCCATGCAGTCTTTAAATGCCTTCCATTGCATATCCACCGTCAACCCATTAAGAATCAATTGCCAGTCTATCTTGGCCAATTCACGTCTCATACCCTCAAAGTTACCTTTCTTTAAGTTCAGGACCCTTGTTTCTGAATTAACGATGTCACTCTCCATCCTAATGAAGATTTCAACCATATTATGGTCACTCTTGCCCAAGGGGCCACGCACAACAAGACTGCTAACTAACCCTTCCTCATTACTCAATATCCAGTCTAGAATAGCCTGCTCTCTCGTTGGTTCCTCTACATGTTGGTTTAGAAAACTATCCCGCATACATTCCAAGAAATCCTATTCCTCAGCACCCTTGGCAATTTGATTCACCCAATCTATATGTAGATTGAAGTCACCCATTATAACTGTTTTACCTTTGTTGCACGCATTTCTAATTTCCTGTTTGATGCCATCCCCAACTCCACTACTACTGTTAGGTGGCCTGTACACAACTCCCACTAGCGTTTTCTGCCCCTTAGTGTTTCGCAGCTCTACCCATATCGATTCCACATCCTGCAAGCTAATGTCCTTCCTTTCTATTGCATTAATCTGCTCTCTAACCAGCAATGCTACCCCACCTCCTTTCCCTTTCTGTCTATCCCTCCTGAATATTGAATATCCCTGGATGTTCAGCTCCCAGCCTTGGTCACCCTGGAGCCATGTCTCCGTGATCCCAACTATATCATAGTCATTAATAGTTATCTGCACATTCAACTCATCCACCTTATTACAAACACTCTCACCCCTTATACAATTATGTTGAAAAGTGGCCCTTTTTGATTTTTGCCCTGGATTTGGCTGCCTGCCACTTTTACTTTTCACCTTGCTACCTATTGCTTCTACCCTCATTTTACACCCCTCTGTCTCTCCGCTCAAAAATGTAAGAAACCCTTTCCCTTTAACTCCATCCTCAACTATCCCATTGGCACCCCATCCCCCTTATTCAGATCAATCGCGTGATCAAGGAAAGCATAAAAGCGAGCATGTCGGAGGGGAAGACGTTCGAACCGTCAATCCATATCCTTCTCTGATCCTACAGATCCACACCACACACGTTGACTGGGAAAACGCCAGCAGAGCTGATGATAGGGCGAAACCTGCGAACAAAACTGAATGCTCTTCAACCATCATCGCACCCAAATCCAGACACAAAAGCGAGGGCGGAAACGATAGCACACAGACAAGCAAAAGGGAAAGCGTACTGTGATGCCCAACGCAGAGTACGAGCCCCCGCGGTTCAAGGTCGGCGACTGGGTACGAATCAGCCGCCCAAACAGACAGCATAAGCTCGCAAGCGCACTCTCCAAGCCGATACAGATTAAACGGAGATTCGGCGAGAACACGTACCTCCTCCAAGATGACACCAGATGAAACGCGAGGCGTCCAATTGCAAGTAGACAGGGACAGGAAGAAGACGAATTGGTCACTTTTCCTTTCCCAATATCCAGTCAAGGCAGTGATTGTGGTCAGCATACAGCAGAGCAGTCTATTCCCGCTCGACGCTCTCAGCAACAGAAGAGGAGACCTCAGTATCTGCACGATTATCAGCTGTGAAGCCATAAACGTTATGTTCACCGAGCTGTTATTTTGGACTGATTGCATATGGACATATTTGGGTGGATAACTGGACTTATATGATAACCTTCATTTACAAGGAGGGAAAAGTGTTGTGTCCTAGAGTCACCACCAGAGGGCTCTGTCTCGAAATGAATGTTTCCTCAGAGAAGGTCCTGGAAGGATCTGCACGGCTTTAGCAGCAGCCATGTTTGGCTTGTAATAAAGTATAGACATCAAGTATAGTTTGTGAATTATTTAGCCCTCGAATACAACAGGAACCAGCATCACATTCCACTTAAAATGCTGTAATAACATGATACAAAGCAAGAGCTCAGTATGTGATAGATAATTGACACCAAGTATATTATCACATGATCGACAGCATTATCACAGTTTGGCAAATACATTCAATTACATTTTCCTTCATAATGTAGTTAATTTTTAAGTACTAAAATTGAGAAAATGTTAAATAAATATTGGAATGATTGTAATAGATTCAAACATTACTAAAAGTCAAAGTCAAAGTCAAAGTATCCTTTATTGTCATTCAGACCTTTTGGTCTGAACAAAATTTTGTTGCCTTGCAGTTATACATATAATAAAATAACAAAACACACAATAAACACAAATTTAACATCCA